>NW_027462393.1:0-56687 GCF_050947455.1 Rhinoderma darwinii
TACAGCCGTTACCCCGTCACCCCCCGATATACAGCCGTTACCCCGTCACCCCCCGATATACAGCCGTTACCCCGTCACCCCCCGATATACAGCCGTTACCCCGTTACCCCCCCGATATACAGCCGTCACCCCGTGGGAGCCATTTAGGTTATAAGGAGAACTGATCCCCTTGTGGCACCATCTGGAAATATATGGAGGGGGAGGGGCTGTAGTGATTCTCAAGTTTTTTTTTTTTTTTCATGTGAAACATTTATGGCGGCCTGTGCAGTGCCTGGTACAGCGGGCTCAGGCTGCCATCAAATATCCTGTGACCCCGCGGCTCCTGCACTATCCGACACCTCCCGCATGTACACGTGATATATATTGCAGTGCCGCTTCCTCTGTGCGTGTGGGGGGAGGGGTTATTGCGGGGGGAGGGGTTATTGCGGGGGGAGGGGTTATTGCGGGGGGAGGGGTTATTGCGGGGGGAGGGGTTATTGCGGGGGGGAGGGGTTATTGCGGGGGCTGCAGTCCGGCTGACCCGTGTCCATCTCTCCCGCGCAGGGCTCATCATGCTGATTGGCTGGCTGCAGGGGAAGCCTCTCCTCAGCATGTTCACCATCGGGGTCAGGTACGTTCCTCAGGTGCCGGGTGATCCGGGGTCTTCCACCCCAAGTCCTGAACCCTCCTCTCTGTTTTTTCAGTTTGGCCGTTGCTGCTATTCCAGAAGGTCTCCCGATAGTGGTGACGGTGACGCTGGCCCTCGGGGTAATGAGAATGGCCAAGAAGCGGGTGATCGTCAAGAAGTTGCCCATTGTAGAGACGCTGGGTGAGTGACGGCCGCGGGATCTGAGCTGCCACCCGGATAAGGGAACCTGAGACTCTGCAGAGTGTCTGCCACTACTGGAGGCGCGGAGGGTGTGGATGAGCTGTAGGCACCATGGGGGAGGGGCGGGGGCAGTGATTGGTTCTATTAATTATAATTTTTCTGTTTACTGTATTTACCGGCCTCGTGTTGGTGCCCGTAGTGCTGCCCTCGTGTTGGTGCCCGTAGTGCCGGCCTCGTGTTGGTGCCCGTAGTGGCGGCCTCGTGTTGGTGCCCGTAGTGCCGGCCTCGTGTTGGTGCCCGTAGTTCCGGCCTCGTGTTGGTGCCCGTAGTTCCGGCCTCGTGTTGGTGCCCGTAGTGCCGGCCTCGTGGTGGTGCCCGTAGTGCCGGCCTCGTGGTGGTGCCCGTAGTGCCGGCCTCGTGTTGGTGCCCGTAGTGCCGGCCTCGTGTTGGTGCCCGTAGTGCCGGCCTCGTGTTGGTGCCCGTAGTGCCGGCCTCGTGTTGGTGCCCGTAGTGCCGGCCTCGTGTTGGTGCCCGTAGTGCCGGCCTCGTGTTGGTGCCCGTAGTGCCGGCCTCGTGGTGGTGCCCGTAGTGCCGGCCTCGTGGTGGTGCCCGTAGTGCCGGCCTCGTGTTGGTGCCTGTAGTGTTGGTGCCCGTAGTGCCGGCCTCGTGGTGGTGCCCGTAGTGCCGGCCTCGTGTTGGTGCCCGTAGTGCCGGCCTCGTGTTGGTGCCCGTAGTGCCGGCCTCGTGGTGGTGCCCGTAGTGCCGGCCTCGTGGTGGTGCCTGTAGTGTTGGTGCCCGTAGTGCCGGCCTCGTGTTGGTGCCCGTAGTACCTGCCTCGTGGTGGTGCCCGTAGTGTTGGTGCCCGTAGTGCCGGCCTCGTGGTGGTGCCCGTAGTGTTGGTGCCCGTAGTGCCGGCCCTGTGTTGGTGCTCCGTAGTGTTGGTGCTCCGTAGTGTTGGTGCTCCGTAGTGCCAGCCTCGTGGTGGTGCCCGTAGTGTTGGTGCCCGTAGTGCCGGCCTCGTGGTGGTGCCTGTAGTGTTGGTGCCCGTAGTGCCGGCCTCGTGTTGGTGCCCGTAGTACCTGCCTCGTGGTGGTGCCCGTAGTGTTGGTGCCCGTAGTGCCGGCCTCGTGGTGGTGCCCGTAGTGTTGGTGCCCGTAGTGCCGGCCCTGTGTTGGTGCTCCGTAGTGTTGGTGCTCCGTAGTGCCAGCCTCGTGGTGGTGCCCGTAGTGTTGGTGCCCGTAGTGCCGGCCTCGTGGTGGTGTGAGGACCACCAGCGCCCCCTGCTCCCCACATATCTCCATGACCTTCCCCTCTCTCTCTCCAGGTTGCTGCAACGTTATCTGCTCCGACAAGACCGGCACTCTGACCGCCAACGAGATGACGGCCACCAGATTAGTCACGTCGGACGGGCTGCACGCAGAGGTAACGGGTCTGATGTCCGGAGAACAACAATGGAGGCCGCGCCCTCGGGTGGGGGATGGGGGAGCGCATTTATATTTTCACTTGTTCGTCACTTTTTTTTTTAACCACTTCCTCGTCTGCTGAACACGAAAGAGAGAAAATAACGAAAAAATAAACCGGTGATGACCCCCGTTAAGGGTTTATTCAAACTTCAGTCATATTTTGTTTTTTGCCGCGATTCTCACAAAACCGCTGGGATTTAATCTCTGCAAAAAACTGATCTGACCGCCACGTGCGAATCGACCTTAATAGCTGCGCCGTTTACAGTGATGTATCACACGGTTCCTTTCCTCAGATCACCGGTGTCGGCTACGATGGGAAAGGATCCGTCAACCTCCTACCATCAAATGACGAGCTCCGAGAATTCTCCAACGTCTCTGTAGGAAAACTGGTGGAGGTGAGAGGCGCCGTCTGCGTCCTACAATAACGCCAATTATAAGAGAATTATCCGGAGCTTTATGTGACATCACAGGAGCACAGAGTATTTCAGCCAATACAGATGTTATGTATCATTTTTTTTAGGCAAGTATAAAGTAGATCAACGGATACTAACCGCAGCACAGAGTATTTCTGCCAATACAGATGTTATGTATCATTTTTTTAGGCATGTATAAAGTAGATCACCAGGATACTAACAGCAGCACAGAGTATTTCAGCCCGAGGCTCCTGGGTAGGGTTATTTGGCATGGTAGTGGGAGGAGCTTAGTTGGTCTGATCACCTGACGTGAACAGCAGCACAGAGTAATGAGGTTTGTTTTCTTCGGACGTCATTGATCCGCTCTCTTGTCTGGTCAGGCCGGCTGCGTCGCTAATAATGCCGTCATCCAGGAGGAGAAGCTCATGGGTCAACCAACAGAGGGCGCCCTCCTAGTCCTGGCAATGAAGGTAAGATGTGCACATGATCCGGCGCTGGGGTCCAGGATTGCCGCTCATCATCCCCGCAGTAAACTCCCTCTAATCACAGCGATCGCTCTACATTGGGGGTTCATAGAAAAATGCTGCAAGTGACGTCTTATTTATAAAAAGAGGCGGAGACAACAACTCGCAATGATCCCGACGAAATTATTATTACTGACTGTTCTGATGGTTGTTACTGGAAACCATCATCAAGCTTGTGGCTAGAAAAACAACCCCCCTCCCCCCTGCCAACAGCTCAGCTTAGCGGAGATCCTATAATGCAGGGGGCAGCAACTATCCTACATCAGATGACTGTACAGAGTCGGTGTAAACACTACACATCCCAGAATGCAAGTCACCGGAGCAAGCCCTGTGCAGACACTGAACAAGCAGGCAAAGCTGGAAGATTTAAACTCCGAAACTGCAGAATAGTGAGTGCAGCTCTGGAGTATAATACAAGATATAACTCAGGATCAGTACAGGATAAGTAATGTAATGTATGTACACAGTGACTCCACCAGCAGAATAGTGAGTGCAGCTCTGGAGTATAATACAGGATATAACTCAGGATCAGTACAGGATAAGTAATGTAATGTATGTACACAGTGACTCCACCAGCAGAATAGTGAGTGCAGCTCTGGAGTATAATACAGGATATAACTCAGGATTAGTACAGGATAAGTAATGTAATGTATGTACACAGTGTCTCCACCAGCAGAATAGTGAGCACAGCTCTGGAGTATAATACAGGATATAACTCAGGATTAGTACAGGATAAGTAATGTAATGTATGTACACAGTGTCTCCACCAGCAGAATAGTGAGCACAGCTCTGGAGTATAATACAGGATATAACTCAGGATCAGTACAGGATAAGTAATGTAATGTATGTACACAGTGACTCCTCCAGCAGAATAGTGAGTGCAGCTCTGGAGTATAATACAGGATGTAACTCAGGATCAGTACAGGATAAGTAATGTAATGTATGTACACAGTGACTCCACCAGCAGAATAGTGAGTGCAGCTCTGGAGTATAATACAGGATGTAACTCAGGATCAGTACAGGATAAGTAATGTAATGTATGTATACAGTGACTCCACCAGCAGAATAGTGAGTGCAGCTCTGGAGTATAATACAGGATATAACACAGGATCAGTACAGGATAAGTAATGTAATGTATGTACACAGTGACTCCACCAGCAGAATAGTGAGTGCAGCTCTGGAGTGTAATACAGGATGTAACTCAGGATCAGTACAGGATAAGTAATGTAATGTATGTACACAGTGACTCCACCAGCAGAATAGTGAGTGCAGCTCTGGAGTATAGTACAGGATGTAACTCAGGATCAGTACAGGATAAGTAATGTTATGTATGTACACAGTGACTCCTCCAGCAGAATAGTGAGTGCAGGTCTGGAGTATAATACAGGATATAACTCAGGATCAGTACAGGATAAGTAATGTAATGTATGTATACAGTGACTCCACCAGCAGAATAGTGAGTGCAGCTCTGGAGTATAATACAGGATGTAACTCAGGATCAGTACAGGATAAGTAATGTAATGTATGTACACAGTGACTCCACCAGCAGAATAGTGAGTGCAGCTCTGGAGTATAATACAGAATATAACTCAGGATCACTACAGGATAAGTAATGTAATGTATGTACACAGTGACTCCACCAGCAGAATAGTGAGTGCAGCTCTGGAGGATAATACAGGATATAACTCAGGATCAGTACAGGATAAGTAATGTAATGTATGTACACAGTGACTCCTCCAGCAGAATAGTGAGTGCAGCTCTGGAGTATAATACAGGATGTAACTCAGGATCAGTACAGGATAAGTAATGTATGTACACAGTGACTCCACCAGCAGAATAGTGAGTGCAGCTCTGGAGGATAATACAGGATATAACTCAGGATCAGTACAGGATAAGTAATGTAATGTATGTACACAGTGACTCCTCCAGCAGAATAGTGAGTGCAGCTCTGGAGGATAATACAGGATATAACTCAGGATCAGTACAGGATAAGTAATGTAATGTATGTACACAGTGACTCCTCCAGCAGAATAGTGAGTGCAGCTCTGGAGTATAATACAGAATATAACTCAGGATCACTACAGGATAAGTAATGTAATGTATGTACACAGTGACTCCACCAGCAGAATAGTGAGTGCAGGTCTGGAGTATAATACAGGATATAACTCAGGATCAGTACAGGATAAGTAATGTAATGTATGTATACAGTGACTCCACCAGCAGAATAGTGAGTGCAGCTCTGGAGTATAATACAGGCAGTAACTCAGGATCAGTACAGGATAAGTAATGTAATATATGTACACAGTGACTCCACCAGCAGAATAGTGAGTACAGCTCTGGAGTATAATACAGGATATAACTCAGGATCAGTACAGGATAAGTAATGTAATGTATGTACACAGTGACTCCACCAGCAGAATAGTGAGTGCAGCTCTGGAGTATAATACAGGATAAGTAATGTAATGTATGTACACAGTGACTCAGGTAATTATGAAGATAATTCTATATGTGACTGGATGTATAATGGGGTTCAGGGGTGACTGGTGCTATAAATATTACCTCCTCGCCCTGTTTTCATGGCAGGAATCTTACCTGTGGTTACTCTCTTGAGAGGAAACAGGGAAGATCCGTGTCCTGACTCTGACATCCAGGCTAAACCGGTTTTCTTATTTCCATTCTCGCGGTGACGCCTGCACGCCGCTGTCAGGATCTCTGGGAATTCTCTTCTCGATAATTAGTCTTGTTTTTGGAAACTGCCAAGAAGTAATAAACTGTGCGGAGCAGCAGAAGGAAGACGAGACCTCTCCACAAGTCAAATCTATCCCCCTACAGGCCGCAAACTGGTACATCATCTTCAGACGTAATTGGAGCCGTTTTCCATCGACTCCATGAAATAACAGCTCCATTTACGTCCGTAAAAGACGCCGCGAAAAGCGCCTCAACATGCCATTACGGCTGAAATAACGGTGCTGTTTGCAGGAGAAAATAGCTCCTGGATTTCAGACGTTTTTCGCGGCGTCTTTTATGGACGTTATTGGAGCTGTTATTTCATGGAGTCGATGAAAAACGTCCCAAGAAGTGTCCCGCATATAATGTATATAAGTCTCCTGCGCTTCTTTGGTGCGGCCGTCATTTTACGCGCCGTCTTTTGACAGCTCGTCTGCGCAGAACATCGTAAGACCCATTGCAGGCACTGCGCAGATTTTTGCCGACGTATTGGATTCGTCTTTTCAGGCGTAAAACGCCTCCATTGCGCCTGATAAGAGGTCGTGTGCACAAACCCTCAGTGGTGAGGAGGAGACTGTATAACGATGTAGAATTAGCTGCCGTTCTGGGTATGTGGAAAGCTGGGTGACGACCTGTATATAATGGCGGCCATCAGTGGTTGTTGCTCCGCAACAAGTTACAAGAGACGGCGCCGGGGCTGGGATTTCCGTCTTGTGATTCTGTACGCCAGAATTCTCCTTGACCTGAAGTCTTCACGACACACGAGACTATTAATTTGGCGCAACTTGCTACTCCCGGCTGTTGTACGTGTGTCAGTCAATGCTTGGCCCCGTCCATTTAAAATGGCGCACCTCTTTTATCGTTATGGCGCTCCACTCCTGCACCATTTCTCTAACGTGTCATTTTTCATTTAAATAACACCCCCCCCCCCCCCCCAGGATTGGCGCCCGCCGTGCTGTGCGCAGAATCTGTCCAGACGTGGCTTATATATGATAAAACATGGCGTCGTGGCGGTGACTTATACGGAGATACATCTGTCGCTTTACCAGTTTCTTGTTTTACTTTTCTCACTTCCAGATGGGTCTCAGAAACGCCAGCGACAATTACACCCGCAAGAAGGAAATTCCATTCAGCTCAGAGCAGCGGTGGATGGCCGTGAAATGCGCGGACAAGCGGGAGGTAAGAAGCTGAAGCTCCGCCCCTGACAGCTGATTGGCCGGTGAATGCGGCGCCCCGGGAAACCTCGTCTTTTCCGACTATTTCTGATTCTGGTTTTTCTTTTCTAGAACGATGAAGAAGTTTATTTCATGAAAGGGGCGTACGAGGAGGTGATCCGGTGCTGCACGACCTACAACAGCGGCGGGATGTCCGTGACGCTGACGCCGCAGCAGAAGTCCCTGTACCTGCAGGAGGAGAAGAACATGGGGAGTCAGGGCCTGCGGGGTACGAGCCACCAAACACCCCCCGTCCTGTGGATCACGCACTGACCTTTATTCTTTCTTCACAGGTCGACATGAGGGTTTGTTACAATTGCATCTTCTGTGAGACTGATACATTGTAACAAACTATCAGGACTGGATAGCGATTTGTGCTGCTGCTGTTGCTGTGTTGTCAGAGGATTGTCTATACTGACACATTGTAACAAACTTTCAGCTGTAAGAAGTATTAGGTTAGGACAGGTTTTCATCCTGCGATGTAAAAATAATGACAGCAAGCAGAGATCTTGAAAATGGTGATAAATGAAAACACAAATTCTGTTAGAAAGTTGCAGAGCTTTTTGGTATTTAGTAGTAAAGCTTCGTGTACTGGACCAGTCCTGCTAATGAGTCCGAGCGGCAGCGACTTCCGACAGATGAATGATGGGAGTTATAGTGACGTGATGAAGCGCGCCCCGTGTCCTGTGTAACGGCGTCTCTTGCTCCCTCCGTCTAGTTTTAGCCTTGGCGTCCGGCGCTGAGCTGGGAAATCTCACGTTCCTCGGCCTGATCGGAATAATGGACCCGCCGCGTACTGGGGTGAGTGAAGCCGTCCAGATCCTGCTGGAGTCGGGGGTCGCCGTGAAGATGATCACAGGGGACGCGCTGGAGACCGCCCAGGCCATCGGTGAGCCGAGATCCTGTACAACTACTCCCAACATGTCACCAGATGATTCCATACAACACACAATCATCTGCTTCACTGACCTCCCTGTTACCAGCGAAACCAGAGGAATGTGACTGCAGCTCTGGATTTGACTGGAGTATAAGACATGATGTGACTGGGGTATAAGACGTGATGTGACTGCAGCTCTGGATGTGACTGGGGTATAAGGCGTGATGTGACTGCAGCTCTGGATGTAACTGGAGTATAAGACATGATGTGACTGGGGTATAAGACGTGATGTGACTGCAGCTCTGGATGTGACTGGGGTATAAGACCTGATGTGACTGTAGCTCTGGATGTGACTGGGGTATAAGACGTGATGTGACTGCAGCTCTGGATGTGACTGGTGTATAAGGCGTGATGTGACTGCAGCTCTGGATGTAACTGGAGTATAAGACATGATGTGACTGGGGTATAAGACGTGATGTGACTGCAGCTCTGGATGTGACTGGGGTATAAGACCTGATGTGACTGTAGCTCTGGATGTGACTGGGGTATAAGACGTGATGTGACTGCAGCTCTGGATGTGACTGGGGTATAAGACGTGATGTGACTGCAGCTCTGGATGTGACTGGGGTATAAGACGTGATGTGACTGCAGCTCTGGATGTGACTGGGATATAAGACATGATGTGATTGCAGCTCTGGATGTGACTGGGTTATAAGACGTGATGTGACTGCAGCTCTGGATGTGACTGGGGTATAAGACGTGATGTGACTGCAGCTCTGGATGTGACTGGGGTATAAGACGTGATGTGACTGCAGCTCTGGATGTGACTGGGGTATAAGACGTGATGTGACTGCAGCTCTGGATGTGACTGGGGTATAAGACGTGATGTGACTGCAGCTCTGGATGTGACTGGGGTATAAGACGTGATGTGACTGCAGCTCTGGATGTGACTGGGGTATAAGGCGTGATGTGACTGCAGCTCTGGATGTGACTGGGGTATAAGACCTGATGTGACTGTAGCTCTGGATGTGACTGGGGTATAAGACGTGATGTGACTGCAGCTCTGGATGTGACTGGGGTATAAGACGTGATGTGACTGCAGCTCTGGATGTGACTGGGGTATAAGGCGTGATGTGACTGCAGCTCTGGATGTGACTGGTGTATAAGACGTGATGTGACTGCAGCTCTGGATGTGACTGGTGTATAAGACGTGATGTGACTGCAGCTCTGGATGTGACTGGGTTATAAGACGTGATGTGACTGCAGCTCTGGATGTGACTGGGGTATAAGACGTGATGTGACTGCAGCTCTGGATGTGACTGGGGTATAAGACGTGATGTGACTGCAGCTCTGGATGTGACTGGGGTATAAGACCTGATGTGACTGCAGCTCTGGATGTGACTGGGGTATAAGACGTGATGTGACTGCAGCTCTGGATGTGACTGGGGTATAAGACGTGATGTGACTGCAGCTCTGGATGTGACTGGGGTATAAGGCGTGATGTGACTGCAGCTCTGGATGTGACTGGGGTATAAGACGTGATGTGACTGCAGCTCTGGATGTGACTGGGGTATAAGACGTGATGTGACTGCAGCTCTGGATGTGACTGGGGTATAAGGCGTGATGTGACTGCAGCTCTGGATGTGACTGGTGTATAAGACGTGATGTGACTGCAGCTCTGGATGTGACTGGGTTATAAGACGTGATGTGACTGCAGCTCTGGATGTGACTGGGGTATAAGACGTGATGTGACTGCAGCTCTGGATGTGACTGGGGTATAAGACGTGATGTGACTGCAGCTCTGGATGTGACTGGGGTATAAGGCGTGATGTGACTGCAGCTCTGGATGTGACTGGGGTATAAGACCTGATGTGACTGTAGCTCTGGATGTGACTGGGGTATAAGACCTGATGTGACTGCAGCTCTGGATGTGACTGGGGTATAAGACGTGATGTGACTGCAGCTCTGGATGTGACTGGGGTATAAGACATGAGTAGGAGGAGTACTAGGTACAAAGCATGTACACATTTCCTCAGTTCTATATGGAGATTTAGACGTGGCGCGCTGCTGTGTGTGTGTGTGTGTGTGTGCTGCGTGTTGCTGTGTGTGTGTGCGCGCGCTGCTGCATGTTTGTGCGCTGTGTGTGTGTGTGTTGCTGTGTGTGTGCGCGCGTGCTGCTGTGTGTGTGTGCGCGCGCGCTGCTGCATGTTTGTGCGCTGCGTGTGTGTTGCTGTGTGTGTGCTGCTGCGTGTTGCTGTGTGTGTGTGCGCGCGCGCTGCTGCATGTTTGTGCGCTGCGTGTGTGTTGCTGTGTGTGTGCGCGCGTGCTGCTGTGTGTGTGTGTGCGTGCTGCTGCGTGTTGCTGTGTGTGCGCGCTGCTGTGTTTGTGCGCTGTGTGTGTGTGTGTGAGAGCTGCTGTGTGTGAGCTCTGCTGTGTGTGTGCGCGCGTTGCTGTGCGTGCTCTGCAGTCTGGCGCGCGCTCCCCCGTCACTCACGTCCCTGGTTTCCCAGGCAGGAGCATCGGTCTGTGTAACGGACACCTGAAGGCGATCTCTGGAGAGGAGCTGGACCGTCTGGATGAATCGGCGCTGTCGTCCGTGGTCACCAAGGTCTCGTTTCCGTTTTTCATCGTATTGGACTTGTTGTTGTGACGTTCCTGATCTGACGGCTGTTTTGTCATTTTCTCAGGTTTCCGTGTTCTACAGAACCAGCCCCAAGCACAAGCTGAAGATCATCAAGGTAACGGGGAGGGGGCTCCGCGGTATAACGCGTTCTATACAGGGGCGGGGGAGCCGTGCCGCCCCCCATTCTGCAATGAAGGGGTCAGAGATGTAATAACTCTGCTGCACATTTCCAGGCTCTGCAGCGCACGGGAGCCATTGTGGCCATGACCGGAGATGGCGTAAACGATGCGGTCGCTCTGAAGTCCGCGGACATCGGCGTGGCAATGGGGAAAACCGGCACAGACGTCAGTAAGGAGGCCGCGGACATGATCCTGGTGGACGACGATTTCTCTACCATCATGTAAGTAACTGAATCCGATCCGACCGAGGTAGTAACTGCCGTCCTGACCGAATGCGTCTCGCAGCTGAGGGTTTGTTGTAGTTGCATCCAGTCTAGACCATCCCCTGCGGGTTAAACACAGTAGCTGTCCTGTCCTGATGTTACAGTGTATCAGTTTGTAGTCCAAGATGTTTAACTCACACAGACTGGATTGCAGACTGATACATTGTAACAAGTCTTAGCTGTGAGAAAAATAGGTCAAGACTGTTTTCATTCACTGACAGTAAGCAGAGATCTTAAATATGGTGGAAAACAGACACAGTCTATTAAACAGTTGCAGAATGTTCCAGTTTACAATGATTGGGCTTTCTCGGTATGGGCTTGGACCGGCCCTTAAGCAGCTCCTATACTTTTTTGAACTCCTGTATAAATGCCTGCGGGATGATGGGAGTAGTCCCCGTGTAGTGTTTGTGGGATGATGGGAGTAGTCCTCGCGTAGTGTTTGTGGGATGATGGGAGTAGTCCCCGTGTAGTGTTTGTGGGATGATGGGAGTAGTCCTCGCGTAGTGTTTGTGGGATGATGGGAGTAGTCCTCGTGTAGTGTTTGTGGGATGATGGGAGTAGTCCCCGTGTAGTGTTTGTGGGATGATGGGAGTAGTCTTCGTGTAGTTTGTGGGATGATGGGAGTAGTCCCCGTGTAGTGTTTGTGGGATGATGGGAGTAGTCCTCGTGTAGTGTTTGTGGGATGATGGGAGTAGTCCTCGTGTAGTGTTTGTGGGATGATGGGAGTAGTCCCCGTGTAGTGTTTGTGGGATGATGGGAGTAGTCCTCGCGTAGTGTTTGTGGGATGATGGGAGTAGTCCTCGCGTAGTGTTTGTGGGATGATGGTAGTCCTCGTGTAGTGTTTGTGGGATGATGGGAGTAGTCCTCGCGTAGTGTTTGTGGGATGATGGGAGTAGTCCTCGTGTAGTGTTTGTGGGATGATGGGAGTAGTCCTCGTGTAGTGTTTGTGGGATGATGGGAGTAGTCCCCGTGTAGTGTTTGTGGGATGATGGGAGTAGTCCCCGTGTAGTGTTTGTGGGATGATGGGAGTAGTCCCCGTGTAGTGTTTGTGGGATGATGGGAGTAGTCCTCGCGTAGTGTTTGTGGGATGATGGGAGTAGTCCTCGTGTAGTGTTTGTGGGATGATGGGAGTAGTCCTCGCGTAGTGTTTGTGGGATGATGGGAGTAGTCCTCGTGTAGTTTTTGTGGGATGATGGGCGTAGTCCTCGTGTAGTGTTTGTGGGATGATGGGAGTAGTCCTCGCGTAGTGTTTGTGGGATGATGGGAGTAGTCCTCGTGTAGTGTTTGTGGGATGATGGGAGTAGTCCTCGTGTAGTGTTTGTGGGATGATGGGAGTAGTCCTCGCGTAGTGTTTGTGGGATGATGGGAGTAGTCCTCGTGTAGTTTTTGTGGGATGATGGGCGTAGTCCTCGTGTAGTGTTTGTGGGATGATGGGAGTAGTCCTCGCGTAGTGTTTGTGGGATGATGGGAGTAGTCCTCGTGTAGTGTTTGTGGGATGATGGGAGTAGTCCTCGTGTAGTGTTTGTGGGATGATGGGAGTAGTCCTCGTGTAGTGTTTGTGGGATGATGGGAGTAGTCCTCGTGTAGTGTTTGCTGTCGTCCGGCTCGTTCAGTGTTTGCTCTGAGTTAGCGGCTGACACATGTAATGTTTCCGTGCCATTAGGCAGCATTAAGGCGCAGCAGCGGATGTGTTTTGTGGGGTAATTGATCGGCTATAATGCCCCCCGTATAACACCTGCCGTCCTGCGCTGTCGTTACTTCTGTGTATTTACAGAGATTATGAGGATCCGGCCGCCTCCTGGGCAAACACTTCATCCGTTACATGTTGTCTCAGCGCTTTCCATTTACAGAGTTATAAAGCGTTACCCCCATACCTGGCCGGAGACGCGCCGCAAGGAATAATAATACCTGGCCGGAGACGCGCGAGGAATAATAATACCTGGCCGGAGACGCGCGAGGAATAATAATACCTGGCCGGAGACGCGCCGCAAGGAATAATAATACCTGGCCGGAGACGCGCCGCAAGGAATAATAATACCTGGCCGGAGACGCGCCGCAAGGAATAATAATATCTGGCCGGAGACGCGCCGCAAGGAATAATAATACCTGGCCGGAGACGCGCCGCAAGGAATAATAATACCTGGCCGGAGACGCGCCGCAAGGAATAATAATACCTGGCCGGAGACGCGCCGCAAGGAATAATAATATCTGGCCGGAGACGCGCCGCAAGGAATAATAATACCTGGCCGGAGACGCGCGAGGAATAATAATATCTGGCCGGAGACGCGCCGCAAGGAATAATAATATCTGGCCGGAGACGCGCCGCAAGGAATAATAATACCTGGCCGGAGACGCGCCGCAAGGAATAATAATATCTGGCCGGAGACGCGCCGCAAGGAATAATAATACCTGGCCGGAGACGCGCCGCAAGGAATAATAATACCTGGCCGGAGACGCGCCGCAAGGAATAATAATACCTGGCCGGAGACGCGCCGCAAGGAATAATAATACCTGGCCGGAGACGCGCCGCAAGGAATAATAATACCTGGCCGGAGACGCGCCGCAAGGAATAATAATACCTGGCCGGAGACGCGCCGCAAGGAATAATAATATCTGGCCGGAGACGCGCCGCAAGGAATAATAATATCTGGCCGGAGACGCGCCGCAAGGAATAATAATATCTGGCCGGAGACGCGCCGCAAGGAATAATAATACCTGGCCGGAGACGCGCCGCAAGGAATAATAATATCTGGCCGGAGACGCGCCGCAAGGAATAATAATACCTGGCCGGAGACGCGCCGCAAGGAATAATAATATCTGGCCGGAGACGCGCCGCAAGGAATAATAATACCTGGCCGGAGACGCGCCGCAAGGAATAATAATACCTGGCCGGAGACGCGCCGCAAGGAATAATAATACCTGGCCGGAGACGCGCCGCAAGGAATAATAATACCTGGCCGGAGACGCGCCGCAAGGAATAATAATACCTGGCCGGAGACGCGCCGCAAGGAATAATAATACCTGGCCGGAGACGCGCCGCAAGGAATAATAATACCTGGCCGGAGACGCGCCGCAAGGAATAATAATACCTGGCCGGAGACGCGCCGCAAGGAATAATAATACCTGGCCGGAGACGCGCCGCAAGGAATAATAATACCTGGCCGGAGACGCGCCGCAAGGAATAATAATATCTGGCCGGAGACGCGCCGCAAGGAATAATAATACCTGGCCGGAGACGCGCAAGGAATAATAATATCTGGCCGGAGACGCGCCGCAAGGAATAATAATACCTGGCCGGAGACGCGCCGCAAGGAATAATAATACCTGGCCGGAGACGCGCCGCAAGGAATAATAATATCTGGCCGGAGACGCGCCGCAAGGAATAATAATACCTGGCCGGAGACGCGCCGCAAGGAATAATAATATCTGGCCGGAGACGCGCCGCAAGGAATAATAATACCTGGCCGGAGACGCGCCGCAAGGAATAATAATACCTGGCCGGAGACGCGCCGCAAGGAATAATAATATCTGGCCGGAGACGCGCCGCAAGGAATAATAATACCTGCCCAATACATGATTTGTATTCTGCATTATTTAGCAGTTTTCCCCTCTGCAGTCTCTCTAAGGCGTAAACGCTGCGGAATTTCGGCAACATTTACAGTAGCAGCAAAGTGGATGAGATTTAGAAAATCTCCGGCCCAAACGTTAATGAATTGCGCTGCGGTGCAGAATTTTATTCCATGTCCATTTACGCTGCGTTTTTCATAGATTTTTCCGTTGCAGGTTTTCCCCGTTGAATTCAATGGGGATGCAAAACCTGCAACAGAAAGCCGAGTGTTGCGGCTTCTGCGGTCTATTCACAGCGATTACGCCGTAAAAAACGCAACTACGGGGGAAAAAAAAATCATACTTACCCAGAACGGTCTCCGCCTTCCTGCAGTCCGGCCTCCAATCACAGGCTGCAGCGTCATGCGGGGAGACTGGACTGCACAGGACAGACACGTCGCCATAACGACCCGCTGCTTTCTGCAGAAATTCCGTCAGTGTGGTGCGGTTTTCGGACGGAATGTACAGTGGGTTCCAGGTCGGATACGAGGCGTGGTTTTTATGCAGCGTATCGTCCCGTATAAACCCGGCCTACATCTCCGTTGTCCCTGAGCTAGTGGGCGGAGCCTATATGCTATCATGTCTCCTATAGGCTGCACACAGAAGAGGAGAATCCCGCTCTCCTACCACCGTCCATCACATCTAGATCTGCAGCAGCACGGAGGACGCTATACAGCAGTAACGAGCAGTATAGAGGTGAATCCAGCACTGGGGTGACATAGAACTCTTAGCGTATGTCCACGCGCTTACTAAAAACGGCTGAAAATACGGAGATGTTTTCAAGGTAAAACCGCCTCTGATTTTCAGCCGTTTTTGCAATTACAAACGTTTTTACACCAGAAGCTGCGCCAGCTACGACCCTCCCCTTTCTGGCGCACGGACAGCCAGCGATGCCCCTTTGTTATTTAGAGTTTGGCGCTTTCTCATTCATTACCTGCCGTTTACGTGCGTTCTCTTTATATTGGGACGGTCATATGAAACGTTTACATTCCCCCCATTGTGTTTCTCTTCCATCTCATTTTCAGGATCTCTGCTTGCTGTCTTTTTCTGTTTATTTACAAATTTATCTGTGGATTTATTTTTGGGTCACGTTACGTTTTGCAGGAACGCCATCGAGGAGGGGAAAGGAATATTCTATAACATCAAGAACTTTGTCCGGTTCCAGCTGAGCACGTAAGTGGCCACGACGTCACCCGAGATCTGGGACCCATGAGATCTGCTCCGTCTCCCCCATATCGATGTCTCTGCCGCTCAGATCCAACTCCATGTCCTTTATAGATGAAATCTTCGTGTACTGAACCGGAGATACATCACGTCTTCTACTCCAGTCACATCCAGAGCTGCAGTCACTCCTTCCAGGAATCACTGGGCTGCCTGCTGACAGGCACACCACTAACAACTGTACACTGCAGCATTGCATTGTGGGAAATGTGGCTTTATAGAAAGTTCCTGGGGTAAACATCATAGCAGAGCGTCCTGTGCACAGACATGGGCAGTCTGAGCGCTGCTCTGGATGTGACTGGAGTATAAGACCTGTGATATATGGGGATGTTACGGCTGCAATCCTGCTGGATCCCAGGGACCTGATAATGGGATCTGTCCTGTTGGCTGGGATCTCTAGTACTTCCTCCCCCGGAGTGATTGGGTATTTGTGGGGGGCACAGCTGACTCTTCTCTCCTCTCAGGAGTATTTCGGCGCTGAGTCTCATCACTTTGTCCACCATCATGAATCTTCCAAACCCCCTGAACGCCATGCAGATCCTGTGGATCAACATCATCATGGACGGACCGCCGGCGCAGAGGTAACGCCAGACCGATCCCCTCCGTAACGCCAGACCGATCCCCTCCGTAACGCCAGACCGATCCCCTCCGTAACGCCAGACCGATCCCCTCCGTAACGCCAGACCGGTCCCCTCTGAACCCCAAGTTTATAAATACACGAAGCTCCAGCATCTCGTAGAGCGAAGCCGCCACTCGGAGCTCCTGCACGCGACCGGGAGGGGTTTACTGTCCGCAAATACGGATACACGTCCGTAACCGCGCACAATTGCGGAGGCGCCCGGAGACTTCCATAGTCCGTGCTGCAATTGTGGACAGGATTAGGACGTTTTATATTTTGCGCATCATCTCTACGGCCTGGACGCACATCCGTCAATATACTGAAAAATCCGTGACCAATAGAAATGAGCGGCTCCGCCAGTCCCTGATCTGTAATAACGGATGGCGACTACGGTCGTGTGGACGAGGCCCGACAGCCAATCAAACGTTTCATATAAAATACACAGAGATCAGCGCCAAAAACCCCAGCTGAGAGCGCCGCATCCCCCTCCTCCTGCGTCATACGGTTTCCGCTATTCCCCTCTTATAGTGACGGCGCGTCGCTCGGATATTATCGCTGTGAGGCTTTTGTTAACCCTTTTTATTCCGCGGCGCCGGTCTCTTCTGTTTGTTGCACATATTACTAGGATATGCCGTCACTTTGTGATTGGGGGAGGGGACCCCCAGATCCTGGGAATGAAGGGGCCACAACGCCGACCGAGCTCTGCACAGCAGGACCCGACCATCCGCTGCGCAGGGGAAACTTAAGAGGGGACACGGCGTTAAATCAGCGTTGTGGCCCCTTCAGTCCCCTCCCCCACCACCAATCAGACAGCGACCTGGAATAACACGGGAATCGGGCGCCAATAGAAGAAAATGTTGGCGACTTCAATAGATGAATCTTTGCGGACGTCTCGGAGGTTGTGGTCACCTGACACGGCCGGGCGCAGTGTTTTTTTCCGGTATCGCTGACAGCGCGTCCCTGAGAGTGACCGTTCCGGTGCCGCCCCCTCCCCCTTTGATCTGATACATCCCTTTAATTCCGTAACCGTTTCTCTTCCCGTCCTCCAGTTTGGGGGTGGAGCCTGTGGATAAAGACGCCATCAAGCAGCCCCCGAGGAACGCCAAGGAATCCATCCTCAGCCGAGCCTTACTCCTGAAGATCCTGCTCTCGGCCGCCATCATCATCAGCGGGACGCTCTTCGTCTTCTGGAAAGAGGTTGGAACGTTGTCGGACGATTCGCTGCATTTACCGGAGATGTTTTTAGCCGCGCAATAAAAACGCATCCGCTATGGCCGTCTTACGGCGTGGCGCGGCCGCTCTCGCTGTATTGTTGTTCTTCTGCGGTTTGTACAGATGACTTGTAAAATAAACGTTTATCAGCAGTAAAAAAAAAACGGCGAAACAGCGGCCCGAACTGCGGTCACACCTCGTGTGCGTTTGTCGCGATATTTGATGCGTTTTTACCGCACATCAACATCTCTAAATGCACTGAAGTAAAAAGCTGCGGAGAGCGGCGGGGGAGGGGGAGCAGCAATTACCACTCGGGGAGGGGGAGGGGACAACGCCGGGACGCGACTCGTTGGTTTTTCAGCCATTCATACTCGTTAGCGGCTGAATCGTGGGCGGGGGATGGGGGACGTTACCGTGCTATACAGTGAGAGGTGCGGCCGGACCCCCCGGGGTCTGCGCTGCTGTCACATGATCTCGTAATTTCTGCATTTTATTCTCCTCCCTCAGATTCCGGATGGGAAAGTGACCCCGAGGACCACCACGATGACCTTCACCTGTTTCGTGTTTTTTGACATGTTCAACGCCTTGGCGTGTCGGTCGCTGGTGAGTGCGGCTCCGATGTCCGCGCACGGAATATAATGACCCCGCGAGACCCCGATCCTACAACACAAAGTCCCTTTAGTGGCGCCATTTTAGCCTCATCCAAGTTACAGATCAGATCATTTACTGACAAAGTCCTGACCGCGCGTTCCCTCCTCTGAGAAATCTGTCGCCAAATCCCCCGCGCGGGCCTCGTGCACACGACCGTAGGGTTTCTGACTGTCCACAAATACGGTCTGCGGTGCGTCTGTTTATGGATCCGCAAAAAAAAAAACACGTCGCCGACGTTTCCCAAACCCTTATATACATCACGCAGGCGCCATTTTCTTGGGGGAATCTCCGTAATTACGCCTGCAGATTTGCATGTGCCCCAAGACTTCTATGGGCAGGAGTGGGACGGGTTCTGTATTTTTCAGATTGGTTTTATGGCCCGGAGACATCCATAAATATACCGACCGGCGTCCGTGGTCTATAGACATGAGCCGGTCCGCGGATTACGGATAAGAACCGTGGTCGTGTGCACGGCGGGGCCTTACGTTACTTTTTCTACGCCGGGGTCTGCGTGCGGTAGGTTTTTTTTTTTTTGTTTTTTTTTAAACGTTACATTCCATAAATGTCTCCGCCCACTCTAAGCCACGCCCACTCGCCGCGATTGTACTGATACGTCACAGCAGATAAGACGCAAGTGCCACAAATCCACTGATAAATGTCTTGCGGGGTCTGCGCGCTCCCGGAGATTGCGCTTCATTTCCTGCGCTGCCCCTTTAAGGTTTCTCCATCTTTTCCAGAATAAAACAATCTTTGAGATCGGGATCTTCAGGAACCGGATGTTCTGGTACTCGGTGATCGGCTCCATCCTGGGTCAGATGGCCGTCGTCTACGTCCCCCCCCTGCAGAGAGTGTTCCTGACACAAAACCTGCACGCACTGGGTGAGCGGATGATGGGAGTGACTGTGTGTGTGTCCCCTATTATCTGTCATTACTTAACCCCGCCCTCTCTCGCCCCCGCAGATCTGCTTTTCCTCACCGGTTTGGCGTCCTCTGTTTTCGTGGTGTCGGAGCTGATTAAATTCTGCGAGCAATTCTGCTGCCGGAAGAAAACGGTCAAAGTCCTGGAAGAAGAAATCTAAACCCGACTCGGCGCCACCCGGATATTATGTATTTATGTCGACACGTTTAACAAGAATGAAAACCGGAAAGACTAAAACCAGACGCTCCGAGCGCCGGACACCGGAAAGAACCTCCATTTTGGTTTTTTTGTATTTTCCATTCATTTACAATTAAAGACTAATCCTTTATTTTTAAAAAAATTACTGAGGCCGGGATTTAATACCGCGCTGCCCCCTGTGGGCTGAGCAGAGCATTGCACCGTCATGGTGGCCGCTCACACCGGGGGAGGGGGATGCACGAGGCCTCGGCTGGACCCCCGCCTGACAGAACATGAACGGCGGCTGCTGAAAATACAAAGAAACCGCCGCAGCAAATCCCCCCCCCCCACCCCGCACATCCCGCACTCGGTATTTTATCTCTGCAGCAAATCAAACATCTCCCCCTCCCGCGGGACGCGACTATTCTGCACCACAGGTCTTTTCCACAGCGCGTGGACGCGATTTATTACGTCTCAGCCCCTTCCTGCGTATTCTCCGCCCACGTATTAGTGGCTGTTGACAATATATGTAAATGAGGGGGGAGGGTCCACACTGAGCAGATGACCGAGCGTACAACTAAAGCTGCCATCACTGTATGCAAATGAGGGGGAGGAGCCAGATTTAGTTTTATTATACGGTTTATATATAAAATAGATGTAATTACCTTAAAAGCAGCGAGAACCGGAGGCGACGGAATATTAAATAATACAAGCAATAAAAACGTTGTCTCTAAAATCCGACACGCAGGAAAACGGGGATCAGAGAAAGCACCGCGCAAATCTGCTGCCATCTTGTGGTGAACACGGGTAACTGCAGGACCGGAGAATAATGATGTCAGGGGGAAGAAGCCCCCGGGGTCTCAGACGTGTCACCTGTAGTCGTGAGTCTATACTTGTACCGGACACGTTGTCCTCTCATCCACCGTCTTCTACGTTCCGTCGTCGTCTTTATCTCGCAGGCCATCGCTCTGCCGTGTCCGTCCCGTCATCTCCAGAAGCGCCTGCGCCTCCGGGTCTACGTCCAGGATGCTCCTCTTGTTCTTGGCCTGGACGAGAATTTACACCAAAGATTAGACAGAACCCAGAGACGTACGACAACAGTTACATGGGACTGCAAACAGTCATTGTTCAAATAGAAACTCCCCTTCCAGCACTACATCTCCCACAATGCATCGAAGCAGAAGTTGACAGAAACATGCAAAGGAAGTATAAACATTACAAGAGGATGCGGGGTGCAGTATAGAGATATAGGGACAGCGGGGTGCAGTATATACAGGGACAGCGGGGTGCAGTATATACAGGGACAGCGGAGTGCAGTATAGAGATATAGGGACAGCGGGGTGCAGTATAGAGATACAGGGACAGCGGGGTGCAATATAGAGATATAGGGACAGCGGGGTGCAGTATATACAGGGACAGCGGGGTGTAGTATATACAGGGACAGCGGGGTGTAGTATATACAGGGACAGCGGGGTGCAATATAGAGATATAGGGACAGCGGGGTGCAGTATAGAGATATAGGGACAGCGGGGTGCAGTATATACAGGGAGAGCGGAGTGCAGTATAGAGATATAGGGACAGCGGGGTGCAGTATATACAGGGACAGCGGGGTGCAGTATATACAGGGACAGCGGGGTGCAGTATAGAGATATAGGGACAGCGGGGTGCAGTATATACAGGGACAGCGGGGTGCAGTATATACAGGGACAGCGGGGTGCAGTATAGAGATATAGGGACAGCGGAGTGCAGTATATACAGGGACAGCGGGGTGTAGTATATACAGGGACAGCGGGGTGCAATATAGAGATATAGGGACAGCGGAGTGCAGTATAGAGATATAGGGACAGCGGGGTGCAGTATATACAGGGAGAGCGGAGTGCAGTATAGAGATATAGGGACAGCGGGGTGCAGTATATACAGGGACAGCGGGGTGCAGTATATACAGGGACAGCGGGGTGCAGTATAGAGATATAGGGACAGCGGGGTGCAGTATATACAGGGACAGCGGGGTGTAGTATATACAGGGACAGCGGGGTGTAGTATATACAGGGACAGCGGGGTGCAATATAGAGATATAGGGACAGCGGAGTGCAGTATAGAGATATAGGGACAGCGGGGTGCAGTATATACAGGGAGAGCGGAGTGCAGTATAGAGATATAGGGACAGCGGGGTGCAGTATATACAGGGACAGCGGGGTGCAGTATATACAGGGACAGCGGGGTGCAGTATAGAGATATAGGGACAGCGGGGTGCAGTATATACAGGGACAGCGGGGTGTAGTATATACAGGGACAGCGGGGTGTAGTATATACAGGGACAGCGGGGTGCAATATAGAGATATAGGGACAGCGGAGTGCAGTATAGAGATATAGGGACAGCGGGGTGCAGTATATACAGGGACAGCGGAGTGCAGTATAGAGATATAGGGACAGCGGGGTGCAGTATATACAGGGACAGCGGGGTGCAGTATATACAGGGACAGCGGAGTGCAGTATAGAGATATAGGGACAGCGGGGTGCAGTATATACAGGGACAGCGGGGTGCAGTATATACAGGGACAGCGGGGTGCAGTATATACAGGGACAGCGGGGTGCAGTATAGAGATATAGGGACAGCGGGGTGCAGTATATACAGGGACAGCGGGATGTAGTATATACAGGGACAGCGGAGTGCAGTATAGAGATATAGGGACAGCGGGGTGTAGTATATACAGGGACAGTGGAGTGCAGTATAGAGATATAGGGACAGCGGGGTGCAGTATATACAGGGACAGCGGGGTGCAGTATATACAGGGACAGCGGGGTGTAGTATATACAGGGACAGCGGGGTGCAGTATAGAGATATAGGGACAGCGGGGTGCAGTATATACAGGGACAGCGGGATGTAGTATATACAGGGACAGCGGAGTGCAGTATAGGGACAGCGGAGTGCAGTATAGAGACACAGGGACAGCGGGGTGCAGTATAGGGACAGCGGAGTGCAGTATATACACACGCAGGGATTATGGGGTGCAGTATAGGGACAGCGGGGTGCAGTATATACACGCAGGGATTATGGGGTGCAGTATAGGGACAGTATTTTCCTCGTCTCACCTGTAACTCTTCCGGCAGATCCCCGAGCGCCCACACCTCCATGGAGTCTATAGAGAATTCCTCTCCGGCAGACAGTTGGGGGCTGTTATACGTCGTACTCCGCGGTTTTGCTTTGCTGTGGCCTTTTCCGAAATTACTGTCAATCCAAAGTCCAAAATAGTGGTGCTGCCCCCCCATGCCCTGCGAGGACGTACAAACAGCAGCTGATCAGTGATGGAGGTTTATATATAATGTCCCGCTGCCACTTCTAGCGCCCCCTCGGTCCAGTTTGCCCCCTTCGGTTGTGTCCCATACATTGCACAGGCTGCGGGGGGGGGGGATACTTACAACCTGAGCACTGCTGCGTTGCTTACAGCTTTGTGGACACAATCGGGGGGGGGGGGGTGTTGGGGTGTAATATATTAGATCTATAGACCATAAGACGGAGGCGCCTTGTGTTCTGTATGTTACCTGCTGCCATCTTGTGGTGATTACAGGTAACTGCAGCACCAGAAACCATCTGCAGTGCATTACCCCAGAGGTCAGCGACCTGCGGCTGGCACTAAATTGTAAGCTCATGTGCCCGCCTGCTGTTGAGTGGCCTGAAATCCACAACAAAATACCAGCGTGTTACATGCAGATATCGACGTGGATTTTACCCGTTTCATAGCAAATTAGGAAAATAAATCGGAGACCGATAAAACATCCGCAACTGACGTGCGGCGTGAAAAACTCCCAGACTGGCAGCCTATAGGGGAGAGGGCCCATTATAAATCCCCAACCAGAGTGGCAGCGCATCAGAGCGCGACCGTCACCTGGACAGTGATTGGTACAGACAGACCCAGCGAGCGCTCACCAGTCCGTTGGGCATGGTCTGCTGGCTGTGGTTCAGGTACATGTAGTGATCGTTGTATCCCGTGTACGCGAAAACGTCCAGACGTGGCAACACGGTGAACAGGAAGCATCTGCTGTCGCCTGAGGAGAAGAAGCCACAATGGAGAGATTAGCAGCGTGCCACAGCAGCACAGAGTGTTTACAGCAATATGTTCTCCGTACTTGTAACTTAAAGGACTCGTGCAGTCCTAATGAAAATGCATGCAGCCTTCTAATAGACTGTGTTCACATTCACAATTTTCAAGATCTCTGCTTGCAGTCAGTAAATAGGAACATTTATTGCTTACAAACAAGGACCTCAATCAGACCTAACACTTACATCTGAAGGTTTGTTACAATTGTATGTAGTGTAGACAATCCTCTCTGAGCAAAACACAGCTGAGGGTTTGTTACAATGTATCAGTGCAAGTAAAATGTATCAATCTGGAGTCCAGGCTATTAATCTCACAGAGGATTGTCTACACTGGATACAATTGTAACAAACCCTCAGTTGTGAGATGTATTAGAGCAGCACAGGTTGTCAGCCTCTAGATATAAGCAGTAACGTTTCAAGTCATTGACAGCAAACAAATCTTGAAAATAGTAATGAATGGAAATACTTGATCTGCTGAAGTGTCCTAACAAAGTACTTATTAAACCGCGCTGTAACAACGAAGGCTGCGCTGTGATTGGCCGGAGCGAATGTTGTGACACACGGTAAATAGATGCAGAGAACTCACCCTGAAACTGCGGCTTCACCTCCCAGTTCTGCGACGCAAATCCTCCGAAGATGAAGCCGCCCGAGTCCCTCAGAACCAACAGGCTGGGTCCTTGGTCCACCAGCTGACCGCACAGCTGGGAGAAGCTCTCGCCGTGGACCTGGGTGGAGAAGAGCAGCCGCCATTTATGCTGCATGTCGGAGGGCAGGTGGGAGTTCAGGTACATGATGGCCGGGAGGTCCAGGAGGCTGGTGAAGGAGGGCGCCCTCCCCCTGCGGCACCGCGGCACCAGCCTGCTGACATCTTTCTGCCCTTCTAGATTCTCCCTCAGGATGGAGAGGCCCAACGTGATGACGACTCTCAGGAACGTGGAGATGATGGGAACCTTGTAGAGCCAGTCCTCCATGGCCACGCTGGATATGGGGGAGGACGAGAGCTCAGGAGCCTCCAGCGACTGTCCACCTGCGATCAGAGAACAACCGGGGTCAGTGCCACAACTTCTACTGACCTGGTCCTACAGGTGGAATCTAAAGCGACCGCCTGTCCTCCATCTATTACCAGGGAAGGGGAGGAATCATTTACTCTGGAGCTCATTGTGTCCCTCCCTACCCCAGGGGCCGCACCCTGGCTCTAATGCTGGATTCAGTAATATCTGCAGTACTGCTATATCCTGTACATCCCATATTCTCCACACTGCAGCAGACACTGAGGCTATATGGATGACCTGGGGCTCAACAAGTAAAAGACAACAGAAGGTTTACATTTTCAGCTTTTGGATGGAGTTTGCTAATAAATACAATATCTCCCCCACTGACCCCGTGTTACAGATAAATAATCTACATGATGTGTGGAGTCACTGTACATACATTACTTATCCTGTATTATACTCCAGAGCTGCACTCACTATTCTGCTGGAGGAGTCACTGTGTACATACATTACATTACTTATCCTGTACTGATCCTGAGTTATATCCTGTATTATACTCCAGAGCTGCACTCACTATTCTGCTGGAGGAGTCACTGTGTACATACATTACATTACTTATCCTGTACTGATCCTGAGTTATATCCTGTATTATACTCCAGAGCTGCACTCACTATTCTGCTGGAGGAGTCACTGTGTACATACATTACATTACTTATCCTGTACTGATCCTGAGTTATATCCTGTATCATACTCCAGAGCTGCACTCACTATTCTGCTGGTGGAGTCACTGTGTACATACATTACATTACTTATCCTGTACTGATCCTGAGTTACATCCTGTATTATACTCCAGAGCTGCACTCACTATTCTGCTGGTGGAGTCACTGTGTACATACATTACATTACTTATCCTGTACTGATCCTGAGTTACATCCTGTATTATACTCCAGAGCTGCACTCACTATTCTGCTGGTGGAGTCACTGTGTACATTACATTACTTATCCTGTACTGATCCTGAGTTACATCCTGTATTATACTCCAGAGCTGCACTCACTATTCTGCAGGTGGAGTCAGTCACTGTGTACATACATTACATTACTTATCCTGTACTGATCCCGAGTTACATCCTGTATTATACTCCAGAGCTGCACTCACTATTCTGCTGGTGGAGTCACTGTGTACATACATTACATTACTTATCCTGTACTGATCCTGAGTTACATCCTGTATTATACTCCAGAGCTGCACTCACTATTCTGCTGGTGGAGTCACTGTGTACATACATTACATTACTTATCCTGTACTGATCCTGAGTTACATCCTGTATTATACTCCAGAGCTGCACTCACTATTCTGCTGGTGGAGTCAGTGTGTACATACATTACATTACTTATCCTGTACTGATCCTGAGTTATATCCTGTATTATACTCCAGAGCTGCACTCACTATTCTGCTGGTGGAGTCACTGTGTACATACATTACATTACTTATCCTATACTGATCCTGAGTTATATCCTGTATTATACTCCAGAGCTGCACTCACTATTCTTCTGGTGGAGTCACTGTGTACATACATTACATTACTTATCCTGTACTGATCCTGAGTTACATCCTGTATTATACTCCGGAGCTGCACTCACTATTCTGCTGGAGTCACTGTGTACATACATTACTTATCCTGTACTGATCCTGAGTTATATCCTGTATTATACTCCAGAGCTGCACTCACTATTCTTCTGGTGGAGTCACTGTGTACATACATTACATTACTTATCCTGTACTGATCCTGAGTTACATCCTGTATTATACTCCGGAGCTGCACTCACTATTCTGCTGGAGTCACTGTGTACATACATTACTTATCCTGTACTGATCCTGAGTTATACCCTGTATTATACTCCAGAGCTGCAATCACTATTCTGCTGGTGGAGTCACTGTGTACATACATTACATTACTTATCCTGTACTGATCCTGAGTTATATCCTGTATTATACTCCAGAGCTGCACTCACTATTCTGCTGGAGGAGTCACTGTGTACATACATTACTTATCCTGTACTGATCCTGAGTTATATCCTGTATTATACTCCAGAGCTGCACTCACTATTCTGCTGGAGGAGTCACTGTGTACATACATTACATTACTTATCCTGTACTGATCCTGAGTTATATCCTGTATTATACTCCAGAGCTGCACTCACTATTCTGCTGGTGGAGTCACTGTGTACATACATTACTTATCCTGTACTGATCCTGAGTTATATCCTGTATTATACTCCAGAGCTGCACTCACTATTCTGCTGGAGGAGTCACTGTGTACATACATTACATTACATATCCTGTACGGATCCTGAGTTACATCCTGTATTATACTCCAGAGCTGCACTCACTATTCTGCTGGTGGAGTCACTGTGTACATACATTACATTACTTATCCTGTACTGATCCTGAGTTATATCCTGTATTATACTCCAGAGCTGCACTCTCTATTCTGCTGGTGGAGTCACTGTGTACATACATTACATTACTTATCCTGTACTGATCCTGAGTTACATCCTGTATTATACTCCAGAGCTGCACTCACTATTCTGCTGGTGGAGTCACTGTGTACATACATTACATTACTTATCCTATACTGATCCTGAGTTATATCCTGTATTATACTCCAGAGCTGCACTCACTATTCTGCTGGTGGAGTCACTGTGTACATACATTACATTACTTATCCTGTACTGATCCTGAGTTATATCCTGTATTATACTCCAGAGCTGCACTCACTATTCTGCTGGTGGAGTCACTGTGTACAAACATGACATTACTTATCCTGTACTGATCCTGAGTTATATCCTGTATTATACTCCAGAGCTGCACTCACTATTCTGCTGGTGGAGTCACTGTGTACATACATTACATTACTTATCCTGTACTGATCCTGAGTTACATCCTGTATTATACCCCAGAGCTGCACTCACTATTCTGCTGGTGGAGTCACTGTGTACATACATTACATTACTTATCCTGTACTGATCCTGAGTTACATCCTGTATTATACTCCAGAGCTGCAGTCACTATTCTGCTGGTGGAGTCACTGTGTACATACATTACTTATTCTGTACTGATCCTGAGTTATATCCTGTATTATACTCCAGAGCTGCACTCACTATTCTGCTGGTGGGGTCACTGTGTACATACATTACATTACTTATCCTGTGCTGATCCTGAGTTATATCCTGTATTATACTCCAGAGCTGCACTCACTATTCTGCTGGTGGAGTCACTGTGTACATACATTACATTACTTATCCTGTACTGATCCTGCGTTACATCCTGTATTATACTCCAGAGCTGCACTCACTATTCTGCTGGTGGAGTCACTGTGTACATACATTACATTACTTATCCTGCACTGATCCTGAGTTATATACTGTATTATACTCCAGAGCTGCACTCACTATTCTGCTGGTGGAGTCACTGTGTACATACATTACATTACTTATCCTGCACTGATCCTGAGTTATATACTGTATTATACTCCAGAGCTGCACTCACTATTCTGCTGGTGGAGTCACTGTGTACATACATTACATTACTTATCCTGTACTGATCCTGCGTTACATCCTGTATTATACTCCAGAGCTGCACTCACTATTCTGCTGGTGGAGTCACTGTGTACATACATTACATTACTTATCCTGTACTGATCCTGAGTTACATCCTGTATTATACTCCAGAGCTGCACTCACTATTCTGCTGGTGGAGTCACTGTGTACATACATTACATTACTTATCCTGCACTGATCCTGAGTTATATCCTGTATTATACTCCAGAGCTGCACTCACTATTCTGCTGGTGGAGTCACTGTGTACATACATTGTGGATACGGTGGTTATTATGGCGGAGTTCCTATAATGCTGGGGGGGGGGCATTTCGTTTTCTTTCGATACATTAAGTCGCGGTTATTGTTGGTTTCCGGTCAGGTATCATTAACCCTTCATTTACAGCTAGTTACCGTTCGGGCTGTTTAGCGGTGACATCAGCTGCGTCGCCAGGGTGCGGATCCCGGAGTCGAGGTCCCGGGTGTTTTCAATGCTCCACCCTGAGAGCGCGTTCTGCTGACGTAACACGTGAATTGTGGCGCCAATCAAATCCTCCAGGAACTGGGAAGGAGAAAAAAAAATACGTAGATTTAGACGCGCGGCCGGGGAGACGTAACACAAACATCTGGTGAACCGGAACAGCCACAGGGAAGTCACCGGAAACCGCCCGTCACCCCTCCCCCGTCACCCCTCCCCCGCTCGCAGCGTTATTATAATGTATTAGTTGTAATCGCTGCTGTACTGATCATTTTACGTCCACATGACAGCCCCCGCAGCCGATACACTATGATAAGACGGATTACAGTGTCCGGATCACCGCAGCCCCTCCCCCACTGTTCTCTCTACAGGAGGGACGAGACCGACAATCACCTGCTGAACCTGCGGTCCCGTTACTTGCTCGCTGTTGTCAGCCCGGATCATTGGCGTTATGGCAGCGCTCTTCTCCTCCGCCGTCCCTCTCAGGAGGTCAATGATGAACACAACAAACTGCTCCCTGGTCACCTCTGCGCTGGACGCCGCCGTCTTACCGGTTATATTCACGCTCTGTATTCCGTGAAAAATGCGTCGAGACGCGGAGCCGGGGAGGGAGTTCCCAATGGAATCCTGGGAGGCAGAAGCAGAGGATTCTGGGTAAGTGCAGCATTATAACCATTATAATATTGAGAGCGGTGATCGATCGCAGAGGGAGGAGTCACTGCACAGAGGGCGGAGTCTCTGCACACAAACAACCCCCTCATGTTGTGTTTTAAAGGGCCGGTGTCCCGTCTTCTGCAAATAAAACGTAATCCTTGTATAATAAAAAGTCCTACAATTTCCTAATAGACTTTGTATTTTAATTCCTCGCCATTTTTAAGATCTCTGCATGCGGTCAGTGACTGGAAACATTCTGGTTTACATCCAAAACTCATCCTGACCTAGTCCTGCACATAGCGGAAGGTCTGCTACAGTGTATCAGTATAGACAATCCTCTGACACGAACACAGCAGCAGCACACATCTCCCCTGTGCTCTTACCCACACGGATACATTGTAACAAACACTCAGCTGTATGCAGGACTAGGTCAGCGCAGGTTTTCAGGCCCTAGCAAAATGTTTTCATTCACTAACAGCAAGCAGAGAGCTTGGAGCTTATTCAGGTCCATGATAACAGCGAACTATAGGTGTTATCCTGCGCTGCCTGCTGTAGGTGAGGGGATGGCGCCGCGTCTCACCTGGAACGCCGTCAGCTCTGCGCATTTCTTGCCTGGGTTTCTGGTCACGTTGGTGAAGCTTCTCTCTATGTCAGCCAGCTCCGCCGGGGGCACTCTCGCCACTCGTCTCTGGTAGCCGCTGCTCTCCGCGTTCCCCATTTGTCACGAGAACCTGAACCGCAAAATGGGCAAGAAATGAACGTCAGAGACTAAATGAACGCGCCGCGGCGACCACGACCGCACACAGCAGATATACAGGGGGAGGGGGCCGGGCACTGGATGGACCCCCGGGCAGCACTCACTACAGATCAATACCCCCATCATGGCCGCTCATCCGGAGAACCGATCCATACCACGAATAATGGAAATTCCATGAATGACGACGTAATAAATATTACCCCGGGGCAGATTCCGCCATTATCTGCCCCTCCCCCATAACGAAGAGCAAACCATCCCCAACTTACGTCACGACTCCAGTCACATCCACAGCTGCAGCAAAAGTTCTGCTAGTGAATTGTGGGAGCTCAACGGAGCGGAGCGGCTGAAGTAAAGTCTGTGACCGGGAGAAAATCAGTTTGTTTGGTCCGGACGGAGCGGCCACCGCCCCCTCCCCCATATTTACAGGTGACACAGGAGAGAATGTTATCACCACAAATACGGAGGACGACAGCGCAAATTATAGCTCACCTGTCACTGGAGATTATAAACGTAACCCTCCACTCCCAGAGACCGTAATAAACATTATATAATCAACCAGTCTGAGCGCTACACCCCCCCCGTGTTATAATACTAGAGGTACATCCCCCCCCCCGTGTTATAATACTAGAGGTACATCCCCCCCCCCGTGTTATAATACTAGAGGTACATTCCTCCCGTGTTATAATACTAGAGGTACATTCCTCCCCCCGTGTTATAATACTAGAGGTACATTCCCCCCCCCGTGCTATAATACTAGAGGTACATCCCCCCCGTGTTATAATACTAGAGGTACATCCCCCCCCGTGTTATAATACTAGAGGTACATCCCCCCGTGTTATAATACTAGAGGTACATCCCCCCCCCCGTGTTATAATACTAGAGGTACATCCCCCCCGTGTTATAATACTAGAGGTACACCCCCCCCCCGTGCTATAATACTAGAGGTACATTCCTCCCCCGTGTTATAATACTAGAGGTACATCCCCCCCGTGTTATAATACTAGAGGTACATCCCCCCCCGTGTTATAATACTAGAGGTACATCCCCCCGTGTTATAATACTAGAGGTACATTCCCCCCCCCCCGTGTTATAATACTAGAGGTACATCCCCCCGTGTTATAATACTAGAGGTACACCCCCCCCCCGTGTTATAATACTAGAGGTACATCCCCCCCCGTGTTATAATACTAGAGGTACATCCCCCCCGTTTATAATACTAGAGGTACATTCCTCCCCCCCGTGTTATAATACTAGAGGTACATTCCTCCCCCGTGTTATAATACTAGAGGTACATCCCCCCCGTGTTATAATACTAGAGGTACATCCCCCCGTGTTATAATACTAGAGGTACATTCCCCCCCCCCGTGTTATAATACTAGAGGTACATTCCCCCCCCCGTGTTATAATATAGAGGTACATCCCCCCCCGTGTTATAATACTAGAGGTACATTTCCCCCCCCCGTGTTATAATACTAGAGGTACAGCCTCCCCCCGTGTTATAATACTAGAGGTACATCCCCCCCGTGTTATAATACTAGAGGTACATTCCCCCCCCCCCCCGTGTTATAATACTAGAGGTACATTCCCCCCGTGTTATAATACTAGAGGTACAGCCTCCCCCGTGTTATAATACTAGAGGACATCCCCCCCCGTGTTATAATACTAGAGGTACATTCCCCCCCCCCCCCGTCTTAATACTAGAGGTACATTCCCCCCCCCCGTGTTATACTAGAGGTACATCCCCCCCCCCGTGTTATACTAGAGGTACATCCTCCCCCGTGTTATAATACTAGAGGTACATTCCCCCGTGTTATAATACTAGAGGGGTACATTCCCCCCCGTGTTATAATACTAGAGGTACATCCCCCCCCCCGTGTTATAATACTAGAGGTACATCCTCCCCCCGTGTTATAATACTAGAGGTACATTCCTCCCCCCGTGTTATAATACTAGAGGTACATTCCCCCCCCCGTGCTATAATACCAGAGGTACATCCCCCCCCCCGTGTTATAATACTAGAGGTACATCCCCCCCCCCGTGTTATAATACTAGAGGTACATTCCCCCCCCCCGTGCTATAATACCAGAGGTACATCCCCCCCCCGTGTTATAATACTAGAGGTACATTCCCCCCGTGTTATAATACCAGAGGTACATCCCCCCCCCCCCGTGTTATAATACTAGAGGTACATCCCCCCCGTGTTATAATACTAGAGGTACATTCCTCCCCCCGTGTTATAATACTAGAGGTACATTCCCCCCCCGTGCTATAATACTAGAGGTACATTCCTCCCCCGTGTTATAATACTAGAGGTACATCCTCCCCCCGTGTTATAATACTAGAGGTACATCCCCCCCGTGTTATAATACTAGAGGTAAATCCCCCCCCCCCCGTGTTATAATACTAGAGGTACATCCCCCCGTGTTATAATACTAGAGGTACATCCCCCCCGTGTTATAATACCAGAGGTACATTCCCCCCCCCGTGTTATAATACCAGAGGTACATCCCCCCCCCCCGTGTTATAATACTAGAGGTACATTCCTCCCCCCGTGTTATAATACTAGAGGTACATTCCCCCCCCCGTGCTATAATACTAGAGGTACATTCCTCCGCCGTGTTATAATACTAGAGGTACATCCTCCCCCCGTGTTATAATACTAGAGGTACATCCCCCCCGTGTTATAATACTAGAGGTAAATCCCCCCCCCCCGTGTTATAATACTAGAGGTACATCCCCCCCGTGTTATAATACTAGAGGTACATTCCCCCCCCGTGTTATAATACTAGAGGTAAATCCCCCCCCCCGTGTTATAATACTAGAGGTAAATCCCCCCCCCGTGTTATAATACTAGAGGTACATCCCCCCCGTGTTATAATACTAGAGGTACATCCCCCCCGTGTTATAATACTAGAGGTACATTCCCCCCGTGTTATAATACTAGAGGTACAGCCCCCCCCCGTGTTATAATACTAGAGGTACAGCCCCCCCCCGTGTTATAATACTAGAGGTACATCCCCCCGTGTTATAATACTAGAGGTACATTCCCCCGTGTTATAATACTAGAGGTACAGCCCCCCCGTGTTATAATACTAGAGGTACAGCCCCCCCCGTGTTATAATACTAGAGGTACATCCCCCCCGTGTTATAATACTAGAGGTACATTCCCCCCCCCCCGTGTTATAATACTAGAGGCACAGCCCGACCCCCGTGTTATAATACTAGAGGTACATTCCTCCCCCGTGTTATAATACTAGAGGTACATTCCCCCCCCGTGTTATAATACTAGAGGTACATCCCCCCCCGTGTTATAATACTAGAGGTACATCCCCCCCGTGTTATAATACTAGAGGTACATCCCCCCCCGTGTTATAATACTAGAGGTACACCCCCCCCGTGTTATAATACTAGAGGTACATCCCCCCCCCCGTGTTATAATACTAGAGGTACATCCCCCCCCGTGTTATAATACTAGAGGTACATTCCTCCCCCCGTGTTATAATACTAGAGGTACATTCCTCCCCCCGTGTTATAATACTAGAGGTACATTCCTCCCCCCGTGTTATAATACTAGAGGTACATTCCTCCCCCCGTGTTATAATACTAGAGGTACATCCCCCCCCGTGTTATAATACTAGAGTTACATCCCCCCCCCCGTGTTATAATACTAGAGTTACATCCCCCCCGTGTTATAATACTAGAGGTACATTCCTCCCCCGTGTTATAATACTAGAGGTACATCCCCCCCGTGTTATAATACTAGAGGTACATCCCCCCCGTGTTATAATACTAGAGGTACATTCCTCCCCCCGTGTTATAATACTAGAGGTACATCCCTCCCCCGTGTTATAATACTAGAGGTACACCCCCCCCCCCCGTGTTATAATACTAGAGGTACATTCCTCCCCCGTGTTATAATACTAGAGGTACATTCCTCCCCCCGTGTTATAATACTAGAGGTACATCCCCCCCGTGTTATAATACTAGAGGTACATCCCCCCCGTGTTATAATACTAGAGGTACATTCCTCCCCCCGTGTTATAATACTAGAGGTACATTCCTCCCCCCGTGTTATAATACTAGAGGTACATTCCTCCCCCCGTGTTATAATACTAGAGGTACATCCCCCCCCCGTGTTATAATACTAGAGGTACATCCCCCCCGTGTTATAATACTAGAGGTACATCCCCTACCCGTGTTATAATACTAGAGGTACATTCCTCCCCCGTGTTATAATACTAGAGGTACATTCCCCCGTGTTATAATACTAGAGGCACCACCCCCCTGTGTTATAATACTAGAGGTACATACCCCCCCGTGTTATAATACTAGAGGTACATCCCCCCCGTGTTATAATACTAGAGGTACATACCCCCCCCCCCCGTGTTATAATACTAGAGGTACATCCCCCCGTGTTATAATACTAGAGGTACATCCCCCCCGTGTTATAATACTAGAGGTACATCCCCCCCCCGTGTTATAATACTAGAGGTACATTCCTCCCCCGTGTTATAATACTAGAGGTACATCCCCCCCCCCCGTGTTATAATACTAGAGGTACATTCCTCCCCAGTGTTATAATACTAGAGGTACATCCCCCCCGTGTTATAATACTAGAGGTACATCCCCCCCGTGTTATAATACTAGAGGTACATACCCCCCCCCCCCCGTGTTATAATACTAGAGGTACATCCCCCCCGTGTTATAATACTAGAGGTACATCCCCCCCGTGTTATAATACTAGAGGTACACCCCCCCATGTTATAATACTAGAGGTACATCCCCCCCCCGTTATAATACTAGAGGTACATCCCCCCCGTGTTATAATACTAGAGGTACATCCCCCCCGTGTTATAATACTAGAGGTACATCCCCCCCGTGTTATAATACTAGAGGTACATCCCCCCCGTGTTATAATACTAGAGGTACATCCCCCCCCGTGTTATAATACTAGAGGTACATCCCCCCCCGTGTTATAATACTAGAGGTACATCCCTCCCCCGTGTTATAATACTAGAGGTACATCCCCCCCCCGTGTTATAATACTAGAGGTACATCCCCCCCCATGTTATAATACTAGAGGTACATCCCCCCCCCCGTGTTATAATACTAGAGGTACATCCCCCCCGTGTTATAATACTAGAGGTACATTCCTCCCCCCGTGTTATAATACTAGAGGTACATCCCTCCCTCGTGTTATAATACTAGAGGTACATCCCTCCCCCGTGTTATAATACTAGAGGTACACCCCCCCCCCGTGTTATAATACTAGAGGTACACCCCCCCCCGTGTTATAATACTAGAGGTACATTCCTCCCCCCGTGTTATAATACTAGAGGTACATCCCCCCGTGTTATAATACTAGAGGTACATTCCTCCCCCCGTGTTATAATACTAGAGGTACATTCCTCCCCCGTGTTATAATACTAGAGGTACATTCCTCCCCCCGTGTTATAATACTAGAGGTACATTCCTCCCCCCGTGTTATAATACTAGAGGTACATTCCTCCCCCCGTGTTATAATACTAGAGGTACATCCCCCCCCGTGTTATAATACTAGAGGTACATTCCCCCCCCCGTGTTATAATACTAGAGGTACAGCCCCCCCCCCGTGTTATAATACTAGAGGTACATCCCCCCCGTGTTATAATACTAGAGGTACATCCCCCCCCCGTGTTATAATACTAGAGGTACATCCCCCCCCCGTGTTATAATACTAGAGGTACATTCCTCCCCCCGTGTTATAATACTAGAGGTACATCCCCCCCCGTGTTATAATACTAGAGGTACATCCCCCCCGTGTTATAATACTAGAGGTACATCCCCCCCGTGTTATAATACTAGAGGTACATCCCCCACCCGTGTTATAATACTAGAGGTACATTCCTCCCCCGTGTTATAATACTAGAGGTACATTCCCCCGTGTTATAATACTAGAGGTACATCCCCCCCGTGTTATAATACTAGAGGTACATCCCCCCCGTGTTATAATACTAGAGGTACATCCCCCCCCCGTGTTATAATACTAGAGGTACATCCCCCCCCCGTGTTATAATACTAGAGGTACATCCCCCCCCCCCGTGTTATAATACTAGAGGTACATCCCCCCGTGTTATAATACTAGAGGTACATTCCTCCCCCCGTGTTATAATACTAGAGGTACATCCCCCCCCCGTGTTATAATACTAGAGGTACATTCCCTCCCCCCGTGTTATAATACTAGAGGTACATTCCTCCCCCCGTGTTATAATACTAGAGGTACATCCCCCCCCGTGTTATAATACTAGAGGTACATCCCCCCCGTGTTATAATACTAGAGGTACATCCCCCCCCGTGTTATAATACTAGAGGTACATCCCCCCCCGTGTTATAATACTAGAGGTACATCCCCCCCGTGTTATAATACTAGAGGTACATCCCCCCCCGTGTTATAATACTAGAGATACATCCCCCCCCGTGTTATAATACTAGAGGTACACCCCCCCCCCCCGTGTTATAATACTAGAGGTACATTCCTCCCCCCGTGTTATAATACTAGAGGTACATTCCTCCCCCGTGTTATAATACTAGAGGTACATCCCCCCCCCGTGTTATAATACTAGAGGTACATCCCCCCCCCCCCGTTATAATACTAGAGGTACAGCCCCCCCGTGTTATAATGCTAGAGGTACATCCCCCCCGTGTTATAATACTAGAGGTACATCCCCCCCGTGTTATAATACTAGAGGTACATTCCTCCCCCCGTGTTATAATACTAGAGGTACATCCCCCCCGTGTTATAATACTAGAGGTACATTCCTCCCCCCGTGTTATAATACTAGAGGAACATTCCTCCCCCCGTGTTATAATACTAGAGGTACATCCCCCCCGTGTTATAATACTAGAGGTACACCCCCCCCCCGTGTTATAATACTAGAGGTACATTCCTCCCCCGTGTTATAATACTAGAGGTACATTCCTCCCCCCGTGTTATAATACTAGAGGTACATTCCTCCCCCCGTGTTATAATACTAGAGGTACATCCCCCCGTGTTATAATACTAGAGGTACATCCCCCCCGTGTTATAATACTAGAGGTACATTCCTCCCCCCGTGTTATAATACTAGAGGTACATTCCTCCCCCCGTGTTATAATACTAGAGGTACATCCCCCCCGTGTTATAATACTAGAGGTACATTCCTCCCCCCGTGTTATAATACTAGAGGTACATCCCCCCCCCCCGTGTTATAATACTAGAGGTACACCCCCCCCCCGTGTTATAATACTAGAGGTACACCCCCCCCCCGTGTTATAATACTAGAGGTACACCCCCCCCCCCGTGTTATAATACTAGAGGTACATCCCCCCCGTGTTATAATACTAGAGGTACATCCCCCCCGTGTTATAATACTAGAGGTACATCCCCCCCGTGTTATAATACTAGAGGTACATTCCTCCCCCCGTGTTATAATACTAGAGGTACATTCCTCCCCCCGTGTTATAATACTAGAGGTACATCCCCCCCGTGTTATAATACTAGAGGTACATTCCTCCCCCCGTGTTATAATACTAGAGGTACATCCCCCCCCGTGTTATAATACTAGAGGTACATCCCCCCCGTGTTATAATACTAGAGGTACATCCCCCCCCCGTGTTATAATACTAGAGGTACATTCCTCCCCGTGTTATAATACTAGGGGTACATTCCCCCGTGTTATAATACTAGAGGCACCACCCCCCTGTGTTATAATACTAGAGGTACATACCCCCCCGTGTTATAATACTAGAGGTACATCCCCCCTGTGTTATAATACTAGAGGTACATACCCCCCCCCCCCCCCCGTGTTATAATACTAGAGGTACATCCCCCCCCCCCCGTGTTATAATACTAGAGGTACACCCCCCCCCGTGTTATAATACTAGAGGTACATCCCCCCCCCGTGTTATAATACTAGAGCTACATCCCCCCCGTGTTATAATACTAGAGGTACATTCCTCCCCCCGTGTTATAATACTAGAGGTACATCCCTCCCCCCGTGTTATAATACTAGAGGTACATTCCTCCCCCGTGTTATAATACTAGAGGTACATCCCCCCCCCCGTGTTATAATACTAGAGGTACATTCCTCCCCCGTGTTATAATACTAGAGGTACTTCCCCCCCCGTGTTATAATACTAGAGGTACATACCCCCCCGTGTTATACTAGAGGTACATACCCCCCCGTGTTATAATACTAGAGGTACATCCCCCCCCCCGTGTTATAATACTAGAGGTACATACCCCCCCCGTGTTATAATACTAGAGGTACATCCCCCCCGTGTTATAATACTAGAGGTACATCCCCCCCCGTGTTATAATACTAGAGGTACATACCCCCCCCCGTGTTATAATACTAGAGGTACATCCCCCCCGTGTTATAATACTAGAGGTACATCCCCCCCCGTGTTATAATACTAGAGGTACACCCCCCCATGTTATAATACTAGAGGTACATCCCCCCCCGTGTTATAATACTAGAGGTACATCCCCCCCGTGTTATAATACTAGAGGTACATCCCCCCCCCCGTTATAATACTAGAGGTACATCCCCCCGTGTTATAATACTAGAGGTACATTCCTCCCCCGTGTTATAATACTAGAGGTACATCCCCCCCCCCGTGTTATAATACTAGAGGTACATCCCCCCCCCCGTGTTATAATACTAGAGGTACATCCCCCCCCGTGTTATAATACTAGAGGTACATCCCCCCCGTGTTATAATACTAGAGGTACATCCCCCCCGTGTTATAATACTAGAGGTACATTCCTCCCCCCGTGTTATAATACTAGAGGTACATCCCCCCCCCCCCCGTGTTATAATACTAGAGGTACATTCCTCCCCCGTGTTATAATACTAGAGGTACATCCCCCCCCCCGTGTTATAATACTAGAGGTACATCCCCCCCCCGTGTTATAATACTAGAGGTACATTCCTCCCCCCGTGTTATAATACTAGAGGTACATCCCCCCCCGTGTTATAATACTAGAGGTACATTCCTCCCCCGTGTTATAATACTAGAGGTACATTCCTCCCCCGTGTTATAATACTAGAGGTACATTCCTCCCCCGTGTTATAATACTAGAGGTACATTCCTCCCCCCCCCCCCCGTGTTATAATACTAGAGGTACATCCCCCCCGTGTTATAATACTAGAGGTACATCCCCCCCCCGTGTTATAATACTAGAGGTACATCCCCCCCGTGTTATAATACTAGAGGTACATCCCCCCCCCGTGTTATAATACTAGAGGTACATCCCCCCCGTGTTATAATACTAGAGGTACATCCCCCCCCGTGTTATAATACTAGAGGTACATTCCTCCCCCGTGTTATAATACTAGAGGTACATCCCCCCCGTGTTATAATACTAGAGGTACATCCCCCCCCGTGTTATAATACTAGAGGTACATTCCTCCCCCGTGTTATAATACTAGAGGTACATTCCTCCCCCGTGTTATAATACTAGAGGTACATTCCTCCCCCCCCCGTGTTATAATATTAGAGGTACATCCCCCCCCCCCCGTGTTATAATACTAGAGGTACAATCCCCCCCCCCCCGTGTTATAATACTAGAGGTACATCCCCCCCCCCCCGTGTTATAATACTAGAGGTACATCCCCCCCCCGTGTTATAATACTAGAGGTACATCCCCCCCCGTGTTATAATACTAGAGGTACATTCCTCCCCCGTGTTATAATACTAGAGGTACATCCCCCCCCCGTGTTATAATACTAGAGGTACATTCCTCCCCCGTGTTATAATACTAGAGGTACATTCCTCCCCCCCCCCGTGTTATAATACTAGAGGTACATCCCCCCCCCCGTGTTATAATACTAGAGGTACAATCCCCCCCCCCGTGTTATAATACTAGAGGTACATCCCCCCCCCCGTGTTATAATGCTAGAGGTACATCCCCCCCCGTGTTATAATACTAGAGGTACATCCCCCCCCGTGTTATAATACTAGAGGTACATCCCCCCCGTGTTATAATACTAGAGGTACATCCCCCCCGTGTTATAATACTAGAGGTACATCCCCCCGTGTTATAATACTAGAGGTACATCCCCCCCGTGTATAATACTAGAGGTACATCCCCCCCCGTGTTATAATACTAGAGGTACACCCCCCCCGTGTTATAATACTAGAGGTACACCCCCCCCCCCGTGTTACAATACTAGAGGTACATCCCCCCCCCGTGTTATAATACTAGAGGTACATCCCCCCCGTGTTATAATACTAGAGGTACATCCCCCCCCCGTGTTATAATACTAGAGGTACAACCCCCCCCCGTGTTATAATACTAGAGGTACATCCCCCCCGTGTTATAATACTAGAGGTACATTCCTCCCCCCGTGTTATAATACTAGAGGTACATTCCTCCCCCCGTGTTATAATACTAGAGGTACATTCCTCCCCCCGTGTTATAATACTAGAGGTACATCCCCCCCGTGTTATAATACTAGAGGTACATTCCTCCCCCCGTGTTATAATACTAGAGGTACATCCCCCCCCCCGTGTTATAATACTAGAGGTACATCCCCCCGTGTTATAATACTAGAGGTACATCCCCCACCCGTGTTATAATACTAGAGGTACATTCCTCCCCCGTGTTATAATACTAGAGGTACATTCCCCCGTGTTATAATACTAGAGGTACATACCCCCCCGTGTTATAATACTAGAGGTACATCCCCCCCGTGTTATAATACTAGAGGTACATACCCCCCCCCCCGTGTTATAATACTAGAGGTACATCCCCCCCCGTGTTATAATACTAGAGGTACATCCCCCCCCGTGTTATAATACTAGAGGTACATCCCCCCCCGTGTTATAATACTAGAGCTACATCCCCCCCGTGTTATAATACTAGAGGTACATTCCTCCCCCCGTGTTATAATACTAGAGGTACATCCCCCCCCGTGTTATAATACTAGAGGTACATTCCTCCCCCGTGTTATAATACTAGAGGTACATCCCCCCCCCCGTGTTATAATACTAGAGGTACATTCCTCCCCCGTGTTATAATACTAGAGGTACATACCCCCCCCATGTTATAATACTAGAGGTACATACCCCCCCGTGTTATAATACTAGAGGTACATCCCCCCCCGTGTTATAATACTAGAGGTACATACCCCCCCCCCGTGTTATAATACTAGAGGTACATCCCCCCCCCGTGTTATAATACTAGAGGTACATCCCCCCCCGTGTTATAATACTAGAGGTACATACCCCCCCCCCGTGTTATAATACTAGAGGTACATCCCCCCCGTGTTATAATACTAGAGGTACATCCCCCCCCCGTGTTATAATACTAGAGGTACATTCCTCCCCCGTGTTATAATACTAGAGGTACATCCCCCCCGTGTTATAATACTAGAGGTACATCCCCCCCCCCGTGTTATAATACTAGAGGTACATCCCCCCCCCCGTGTTATAATACTAGAGGTACATTCCTCCCCCGTGTTATAATACTAGAGGTACTTCCCCCCCCCGTGTTATAATACTAGAGGTACATACCCCCCCCATGTTATAATACTAGAGGTACATACCCCCCCGTGTTATAATACTAGAGGTACATCCCCCCCCCCCGTGTTATAATACTAGAGGTACATCCCCCCCCGTGTTATAATACTAGAGGTACATCCCCCCCCGTGTTATAATACTAGAGGTACATCCCCCCCCCGTGTTATAATACTAGAGGTACATCCCTCCCCCGTGTTATAATACTAGAGGTACATCCCCCCCCCGTGTTATAATACTAGAGGTACATCCCCCCCCATGTTATAATACTAGAGGTACATCCCCCCCCCCGTGTTATAATACTAGAGGTACATCCCCCCCGTGTTATAATACTAGAGGTACATTCCTCCCCCCGTGTTATAATACTAGAGGTACATTCCTCCCCCCGTGTTATAATACTAGAGGTACATCCCTCCCTCGTGTTATAATACTAGAGGTACATCCCTCCCCCGTGTTATAATACTAGAGGTACACCCCCCCCCCCGTGTTATAATACTAGAGGTACACCCCCCCCCGTGTTATAATACTAGAGGTACATTCCTCCCCCCGTGTTATAATACTAGAGGTACATCCCCCCCGTGTTATAATACTAGAGGTACATTCCTCCCCCCGTGTTATAATACTAGAGGTACATTCCTCCCCCGTGTTATAATACTAGAGGTACATTCCTCCCCCCGTGTTATAATACTAGAGGTACATTCCTCCCCCCGTGTTATAATACTAGAGGTACATTCCTCCCCCCGTGTTATAATACTAGAGGTACATCCCCCCCCGTGTTATAATACTAGAGGTACATTCCCCCCCCGTGTTATAATACTAGAGGTACAGCCCCCCCCCGTGTTATAATACTAGAGGTACATCCCCCCCGTGTTATAATACTAGAGGTACATCCCCCCCCCGTGTTATAATACTAGAGGTACATTCCTCCCCCCGTGTTATAATACTAGAGGTACATCCCCCCCGTGTTATAATACTAGAGGTACATCCCCCCGTGTTATAATACTAGAGGTACATCCCCCCCGTGTTATAATACTAGAGGTACATCCCCCACCCGTGTTATAATACTAGAGGTACATTCCTCCCCCGTGTTATAATACTAGAGGTACATTCCCCCGTGTTATAATACTAGAGGTACATCCCCCCCGTGTTATAATACTAGAGGTACATCCCCCCCGTGTTATAATACTAGAGGTACATCCCCCCCCCGTGTTATAATACTAGAGGTACATCCCCCCCCCGTGTTATAATACTAGAGGTACATCCCCCCCCCCGTGTTATAATACTAGAGGTACATCCCCCCGTGTTATAATACTAGAGGTACATTCCTCCCCCCGTGTTATAATACTAGAGGTACATCCCCCCCCCGTGTTATAATACTAGAGGTACATTCCTCCCCCCGTGTTATAATACTAGAGGTACATTCCTCCCCCCGTGTTATAATACTAGAGGTACATCCCCCCCCGTGTTATAATACTAGAGGTACATCCCCCCCGTGTTATAATACTAGAGGTACATCCCCCCCCGTGTTATAATACTAGAGGTACATCCCCCCCCGTGTTATAATACTAGAGGTACATCCCCCCCCGTGTTATAATACTAGAGGTACATCCCCCCCGTGTTATAATACTAGAGGTACATCCCCCCCCCGTGTTATAATACTAGAGATACATCCCCCCCCGTGTTATAATACTAGAGGTACACCCCCCCCCCCGTGTTATAATACTAGAGGTACATTCCTCCCCCCGTGTTATAATACTAGAGGTACATTCCTCCCCCCGTGTTATAATACTAGAGGTACATCCCCCCCCCGTGTTATAATACTAGAGGTACATCCCCCCCCCCCGTTATAATACTAGAGGTACAGCCCCCCCGTGTTATAATGCTAGAGGTACATCCCCCCCGTGTTATAATACTAGAGGTACATCCCCCCCGTGTTATAATACTAGAGGTACATTCCTCCCCCCGTGTTATAATACTAGAGGTACATCCCCCCCCGTGTTATAATACTAGAGGTACATTCCTCCCCCCGTGTTATAATACTAGAGGAACATTCCTCCCCCCGTGTTATAATACTAGAGGTACATCCCCCCCGTGTTATAATACTAGAGGTACACCCCCCCCCCGTGTTATAATACTAGAGGTACATTCCTCCCCCGTGTTATAATACTAGAGGTACATTCCTCCCCCCGTGTTATAATACTAGAGGTACATTCCTCCCCCCGTGTTATAATACTAGAGGTACATCCCCCCCGTGTTATAATACTAGAGGTACATCCCCCCCGTGTTATAATACTAGAGGTACATTCCTCCCCCCGTGTTATAATACTAGAGGTACATTCCTCCCCCCGTGTTATAATACTAGAGGTACATCCCCCCCGTGTTATAATACTAGAGGTACATTCCTCCCCCCGTGTTATAATACTAGAGGTACATCCCCCCCCCCGTGTTATAATACTAGAGGTACACCCCCCCCCCCGTGTTATAATACTAGAGGTACACCCCCCCCCCCCCGTGTTATAATACTAGAGGTACACCCCCCCCCGTGTTATAATACTAGAGGTACATCCCCCCCCGTGTTATAATACTAGAGGTACATCCCCCCCGTGTTATAATACTAGAGGTACATCCCCCCCGTGTTATAATACTAGAGGTACATTCCTCCCCCCGTGTTATAATACTAGAGGTACATTCCTCCCCCCGTGTTATAATACTAGAGGTACATCCCCCCCGTGTTATAATACTAGAGGTACATTCCTCCCCCCGTGTTATAATACTAGAGGTACATCCCCCCCCCGTGTTATAATACTAGAGGTACATCCCCCCCGTGTTATAATACTAGAGGTACATCCCCCCCCCGTGTTATAATACTAGAGGTACATTCCTCCCCCGTGTTTATAATACTAGAGGTACATTCCCCCGTGTTATAATACTAGAGGCACCACCCCCCTGTGTTATAATACTAGAGGTACATACCCCCCCGTGTTATAATACTAGAGGTACATCCCCCCTGTGTTATAATACTAGAGGTACATACCCCCCCCCCCCCGTGTTATAATACTAGAGGTACATCCCCCCCCCGTGTTATAATACTAGAGGTACATCCCCCCCCGTGTTATAATACTAGAGGTACATCCCCCCCCCGTGTTATAATACTAGAGCTACATCCCCCCCGTGTTATAATACTAGAGGTACATTCCTCCCCCCGTGTTATAATACTAGAGGTACATCCCTCCCCCCGTGTTATAATACTAGAGGTACATTCCTCCCCCGTGTTATAATACTAGAGGTACATCCCCCCCCCGTGTTATAATACTAGAGGTACATTCCTCCCCCGTGTTATAATACTAGAGGTACTTCCCCCCCCGTGTTATAATACTAGAGGTACATACCCCCCCCGTGTTATACTAGAGGTACATACCCCCCCGTGTTATAATACTAGAGGTACATCCCCCCCCCCGTGTTATAATACTAGAGGTACATACCCCCCCCGTGTTATAATACTAGAGGTACATCCCCCCCGTGTTATAATACTAGAGGTACATCCCCCCCCGTGTTATAATACTAGAGGTACATACCCCCCCCCGTGTTATAATACTAGAGGTACATCCCCCCCGTGTTATAATACTAGAGGTACATCCCCCCCCGTGTTATAATACTAGAGGTACACCCCCCCATGTTATAATACTAGAGGTACATCCCCCCCCGTGTTATAATACTAGAGGTACATCCCCCCCGTGTTATAATACTAGAGGTACATCCCCCCCCCGTTATAATACTAGAGGTACATCCCCCCGTGTTATAATACTAGAGGTACATTCCTCCCCCGTGTTATAATACTAGAGGTACATCCCCCCCCCCGTGTTATAATACTAGAGGTACATCCCCCCCCCCGTGTTATAATACTAGAGGTACATCCCCCCCCGTGTTATAATACTAGAGGTACATCCCCCCCGTGTTATAATACTAGAGGTACATCCCCCCCGTGTTATAATACTAGAGGTACATTCCTCCCCCCGTGTTATAATACTAGAGGTACATCCCCCCCCCCCCGTGTTATAATACTAGAGGTACATTCCTCCCCCGTGTTATAATACTAGAGGTACATCCCCCCCCCCGTGTTATAATACTAGAGGTACATCCCCCCCCCGTGTTATAATACTAGAGGTACATTCCTCCCCCCGTGTTATAATACTAGAGGTACATCCCCCCCCGTGTTATAATACTAGAGGTACATTCCTCCCCCGTGTTATAATACTAGAGGTACATTCCTCCCCCGTGTTATAATACTAGAGGTACATTCCTCCCCCGTGTTATAATACTAGAGGTACATTCCTCCCCCCCCCCCCCGTGTTATAATACTAGAGGTACATCCCCCCCGTGTTATAATACTAGAGGTACATCCCCCCCCCGTGTTATAATACTAGAGGTACATCCCCCCCGTGTTATAATACTAGAGGTACATCCCCCCCCCCGTGTTATAATACTAGAGGTACATCCCCCCCGTGTTATAATACTAGAGGTACATCCCCCCCCGTGTTATAATACTAGAGGTACATTCCTCCCCCGTGTTATAATACTAGAGGTACATCCCCCCCGTGTTATAATACTAGAGGTACATCCCCCCCCGTGTTATAATACTAGAGGTACATTCCTCCCCCGTGTTATAATACTAGAGGTACATTCCTCCCCCGTGTTATAATACTAGAGGTACATTCCTCCCCCCCCCCGTGTTATAATATTAGAGGTACATCCCCCCCCCCCGTGTTATAATACTAGAGGTACAATCCCCCCCCCCCCCGTGTTATAATACTAGAGGTACATCCCCCCCCCCCGTGTTATAATACTAGAGGTACATCCCCCCCCCCGTGTTATAATACTAGAGGTACATCCCCCCCGTGTTATAATACTAGAGGTACATTCCTCCCCCGTGTTATAATACTAGAGGTACATCCCCCCCCCGTGTTATAATACTAGAGGTACATTCCTCCCCCGTGTTATAATACTAGAGGTACATTCCTCCCCCCCCCCGTGTTATAATACTAGAGGTACATCCCCCCCCCCGTGTTATAATACTAGAGGTACAATCCCCCCCCCGTGTTATAATACTAGAGGTACATCCCCCCCCCCGTGTTATAATGCTAGAGGTACATCCCCCCCCCCGTGTTATAATGCTAGAGGTACATCCCCCCCCGTGTTATAATACTAGAGGTACATCCCCCCCCGTGTTATAATACTAGAGGTACATCCCCCCCGTGTTATAATACTAGAGGTACATCCCCCCCCGTGTTATAATACTAGAGGTACATCCCCCCCGTGTTATAATACTAGAGGTACATCCCCCCCGTGTTATAATACTAGAGGTACATCCCCCCCCGTGTTATAATACTAGAGGTACATCCCCCCCCCCGTGTTACAATACTAGAGGTACATCCCCCCCCGTGTTATAATACTAGAGGTACATCCCCCCCCGTGTTATAATACTAGAGGTACATCCCCCCCCCGTGTTATAATACTAGAGGTACATCCCCCCCCCCGTGTTATAATACTAGAGGTACATCCCCCCCCCCGTGTTATAATACTAGAGGTACATCCCCCCCGTGTTATAATACTAGAGGTACATTCCTCCCCCCGTGTTATAATACTAGAGGTACATTCCTCCCCCCGTGTTATAATACTAGAGGTACATTCCTCCCCCCGTGTTATAATACTAGAGGTACATCCCCCCCCGTGTTATAATACTAGAGGTACATTCCTCCCCCCGTGTTATAATACTAGAGGTACATCCCCCCCCCGTGTTATAATACTAGAGGTACATCCCCCCCGTGTTATAATACTAGAGGTACATCCCCCACCCGTGTTATAATACTAGAGGTACATTCCTCCCCCGTGTTATAATACTAGAGGTACATTCCCCCGTGTTATAATACTAGAGGCACCACCCCCCTGTGTTATAATACTAGAGGTACATACCCCCCCGTGTTATAATACTAGAGGTACATCCCCCCCGTGTTATAATACTAGAGGTACATACCCCCCCCCCCGTGTTATAATACTAGAGGTACATCCCCCCCCGTGTTATAATACTAGAGGTACATCCCCCCCCGTGTTATAATACTAGAGGTACATCCCCCCCCGTGTTATAATACTAGAGCTACATCCCCCCCGTGTTATAATACTAGAGGTACATTCCTCCCCCCGTGTTATAATACTAGAGGTACATTCCTCCCCCCGTGTTATAATACTAGAGGTACATTCCTCCCCCCGTGTTATAATACTAGAGGTACATCCCCCCCCCGTGTTATAATACTAGAGGTACATCCCCCCCCCGTTATAATACTAGAGGTACAGCCCCCCCCGTGTTATAATGCTAGAGGTACATCCCCCCCGTGTTATAATACTAGAGGTACATCCCCCCCGTGTTATAATACTAGAGGTACATTCCTCCCCCCGTGTTATAATACTAGAGGTACATCCCCCCCCCGTGTTATAATACTAGAGGTACATTCCTCCCCCCGTGTTATAATACTAGAGGAACATTCCTCCCCCCGTGTTATAATACTAGAGGTACATCCCCCCCGTGTTATAATACTAGAGGTACACCCCCCCCCCGTGTTATAATACTAGAGGTACATTCCTCCCCCGTGTTATAATACTAGAGGTACATTCCTCCCCCCGTGTTATAATACTAGAGGTACATTCCTCCCCCCGTGTTATAATACTAGAGGTACATCCCCCCCGTGTTATAATACTAGAGGTACATCCCCCCCGTGTTATAATACTAGAGGTACATTCCTCCCCCCGTGTTATAATACTAGAGGTACATTCCTCCCCCCCGTGTTATAATACTAGAGTACATCCCCCCCGTGTTATAATACTAGAGGTACATTCCTCCCCCCGTGTTATAATACTAGAGGTACATCCCCCCCCCCGTGTTATAATACTAGAGGTACACCCCCCCCCCCCCGTGTTATAATACTAGAGGTACACCCCCCCCCCGTGTTATAATACTAGAGGTACACCCCCCCCCCGTGTTATAATACTAGAGGTACATCCCCCCCCGTGTTATAATACTAGAGGTACATCCCCCCCGTGTTATAATACTAGAGGTACATCCCCCCCGTGTTATAATACTAGAGGTACATTCCTCCCCCCGTGTTATAATACTAGAGGTACATTCCTCCCCCCGTGTTATAATACTAGAGGTACATCCCCCCCGTGTTATAATACTAGAGGTACATTCCTCCCCCCGTGTTATAATACTAGAGGTACATCCCCCCCCCGTGTTATAATACTAGAGGTACATCCCCCCCGTGTTATAATACTAGAGGTACATCCCCCCCCCGTGTTATAATACTAGAGGTACATTCCTCCCCCGTGTTATAATACTAGAGGTACATTCCCCCGTGTTATAATACTAGAGGCACCACCCCCCTGTGTTATAATACTAGAGGTACATACCCCCCCGTGTTATAATACTAGAGGTACATCCCCCCTGTGTTATAATACTAGAGGTACATACCCCCCCCCCCCCGTGTTATAATACTAGAGGTACATCCCCCCCCCGTGTTATAATACTAGAGGTACATCCCCCCCCGTGTTATAATACTAGAGGTACATCCCCCCCCCGTGTTATAATACTAGAGCTACATCCCCCCCGTGTTATAATACTAGAGGTACATTCCTCCCCCCGTGTTATAATACTAGAGGTACATCCCTCCCCCCGTGTTATAATACTAGAGGTACATTCCTCCCCCGTGTTATAATACTAGAGGTACATCCCCCCCCCCGTGTTATAATACTAGAGGTACATTCCTCCCCCGTGTTATAATACTAGAGGTACTTCCCCCCCCGTGTTATAATACTAGAGGTACATACCCCCCCCGTGTTATACTAGAGGTACATACCCCCCCGTGTTATAATACTAGAGGTACATCCCCCCCCCCGTGTTATAATACTAGAGGTACATACCCCCCCCGTGTTATAATACTAGAGGTACATCCCCCCCGTGTTATAATACTAGAGGTACATCCCCCCCCGTGTTATAATACTAGAGGTACATACCCCCCCCGTGTTATAATACTAGAGGTACATCCCCCCCGTGTTATAATACTAGAGGTACATCCCCCCCCGTGTTATAATACTAGAGGTACACCCCCCCATGTTATAATACTAGAGGTACATCCCCCCCCGTGTTATAATACTAGAGGTACATCCCCCCCGTGTTATAATACTAGAGGTACATCCCCCCCCCGTTATAATACTAGAGGTACATCCCCCCCGTGTTATAATACTAGAGGTACATTCCTCCCCCGTGTTATAATACTAGAGGTACATCCCCCCCCCCGTGTTATAATACTAGAGGTACATCCCCCCCCCGTGTTATAATACTAGAGGTACATCCCCCCCCGTGTTATAATACTAGAGGTACATCCCCCCCGTGTTATAATACTAGAGGTACATCCCCCCCGTGTTATAATACTAGAGGTACATTCCTCCCCCCGTGTTATAATACTAGAGGTACATCCCCCCCCCCCGTGTTATAATACTAGAGGTACATTCCTCCCCCGTGTTATAATACTAGAGGTACATCCCCCCCCCCGTGTTATAATACTAGAGGTACATCCCCCCCCCGTGTTATAATACTAGAGGTACATTCCTCCCCCGTGTTATAATACTAGAGGTACATCCCCCCCCGTGTTATAATACTAGAGGTACATTCCTCCCCCGTGTTATAATACTAGAGGTACATTCCTCCCCCGTGTTATAATACTAGAGGTACATTCCTCCCCCGTGTTATAATACTAGAGGTACATTCCTCCCCCCCCCCCCGTGTTATAATACTAGAGGTACATCCCCCCCGTGTTATAATACTAGAGGTACATCCCCCCCCCGTGTTATAATACTAGAGGTACATCCCCCCCGTGTTATAATACTAGAGGTACATCCCCCCCCCGTGTTATAATACTAGAGGTACATCCCCCCCGTGTTATAATACTAGAGGTACATCCCCCCCCGTGTTATAATACTAGAGGTACATTCCTCCCCCGTGTTATAATACTAGAGGTACATCCCCCCCGTGTTATAATACTAGAGGTACATCCCCCCCCGTGTTATAATACTAGAGGTACATTCCTCCCCCGTGTTATAATACTAGAGGTACATTCCTCCCCCGTGTTATAATACTAGAGGTACATTCCTCCCCCCCCCCCGTGTTATAATATTAGAGGTACATCCCCCCCCCCCGTGTTATAATACTAGAGGTACAATCCCCCCCCCCCCCCGTGTTATAATACTAGAGGTACATCCCCCCCCCCCCGTGTTATAATACTAGAGGTACATCCCCCCCCCCGTGTTATAATACTAGAGGTACATCCCCCCCGTGTTATAATACTAGAGGTACATTCCTCCCCCGTGTTATAATACTAGAGGTACATCCCCCCCCCGTGTTATAATACTAGAGGTACATTCCTCCCCCGTGTTATAATACTAGAGGTACATTCCTCCCCCCCCCCGTGTTATAATACTAGAGGTACATCCCCCCCCCCGTGTTATAATACTAGAGGTACAATCCCCCCCCCCGTGTTATAATACTAGAGGTACATCCCCCCCCCGTGTTATAATGCTAGAGGTACATCCCCCCCCGTGTTATAATGCTAGAGGTACATCCCCCCCCGTGTTATAATACTAGAGGTACATCCCCCCCGTGTTATAATACTAGAGGTACATCCCCCCCGTGTTATAATACTAGAGGTACATCCCCCCCCCGTGTTATAATACTAGAGGTACATCCCCCCCGTGTTATAATACTAGAGGTACATCCCCCCCGTGTTATAATACTAGAGGTACATCCCCCCCCGTGTTATAATACTAGAGGTACATCCCCCCCCCGTGTTACAATACTAGAGGTACATCCCCCCCCCGTGTTATAATACTAGAGGTACATCCCCCCCGTGTTATAATACTAGAGGTACATCCCCCCCCCGTGTTATAATACTAGAGGTACATCCCCCCCCCCGTGTTATAATACTAGAGGTACATCCCCCCCGTGTTATAATACTAGAGGTACATTCCTCCCCCCGTGTTATAATACTAGAGGTACATTCCTCCCCCCGTGTTATAATACTAGAGGTACATTCCTCCCCCCGTGTTATAATACTAGAGGTACATCCCCCCCGTGTATAATACTAGAGGTACATTCCTCCCCCCGTGTTATAATACTAGAGGTACATCCCCCCCCCGTGTTATAATACTAGAGGTACATCCCCCCGTGTTATAATACTAGAGGTACATCCCCCACCCGTGTTATAATACTAGAGGTACATTCCTCCCCCGTGTTATAATACTAGAGGTACATTCCCCCGTGTTATAATACTAGAGGCACCACCCCCCTGTGTTATAATACTAGAGGTACATACCCCCCCGTGTTATAATACTAGAGGTACATCCCCCCCGTGTTATAATACTAGAGGTACATACCCCCCCCCCCGTGTTATAATACTAGAGGTACATCCCCCCCCGTGTTATAATACTAGAGGTACATCCCCCCCCGTGTTATAATACTAGAGGTACATCCCCCCCGTGTTATAATACTAGAGCTACATCCCCCCCGTGTTATAATACTAGAGGTACATTCCTCCCCCCGTGTTATAATACTAGAGGTACATCCCCCCCCCGTGTTATAATACTAGAGGTACATTCCTCCCCCGTGTTATAATACTAGAGGTACATCCCCCCCCCGTGTTATAATACTAGAGGTACATTCCTCCCCCGTGTTATAATACTAGAGGTACATACCCCCCCCATGTTATAATACTAGAGGTACATACCCCCCCGTGTTATAATACTAGAGGTACATCCCCCCCCGTGTTATAATACTAGAGGTACATACCCCCCCCCCGTGTTATAATACTAGAGGTACATCCCCCCCCGTGTTATAATACTAGAGGTACATCCCCCCCCGTGTTATAATACTAGAGGTACATACCCCCCCCCCCGTGTTATAATACTAGAGGTACATCCCCCCCGTGTTATAATACTAGAGGTACATCCCCCCCCCCGTGTTATAATACTAGAGGTACATTCCTCCCCCGTGTTATAATACTAGAGGTACATCCCCCCCGTGTTATAATACTAGAGGTACATCCCCCCCCCCCCGTGTTATAATACTAGAGGTACATCCCCCCCCCCGTGTTATAATACTAGAGGTACATTCCTCCCCCGTGTTATAATACTAGAGGTACTTCCCCCCCCGTGTTATAATACTAGAGGTACATACCCCCCCCATGTTATAATACTAGAGGTACATAACCCCCCCGTGTTATAATACTAGAGGTACATCCCCCCCCCCGTGTTATAATACTAGAGGTACATCCCCCCCGTGTTATAATACTAGAGGTACATCCCCCCCCCCCGTGTTATAATACTAGAGGTACATCCCCCCGTGTTATAATACTAGAGGTACATCCCCCCCCGTGTTATAATACTAGAGGTACACCCCCCCATGTTATAATACTAGAGGTACATCCCCCCCGTGTTATAATACTAGAGGTACATCCCCCCCGTGTTATAATACTAGAGGTACATCCCCCCCCCCGTGTTATAATACTAGAGGTACATCCCCCCCGTGTTATAATACTAGAGGTACATTCCTCCCCCGTGTTATAATACTAGAGGTACATCCCCCCCCCGTGTTATAATACTAGAGGTACATCCCCCCCCCGTGTTATAATACTAGAGGTACATCCCCCCCGTGTTATAATACTAGAGGTACATCCCCCCCCCGTGTTATAATACTAGAGGTACATCCCCCCCGTGTTATAATACTAGAGGTACATCCCCCCCCGTGTTATAATACTAGAGGTACATCCCCCCCCCGTGTTATAATACTAGAGGTACATCCCCCCCCGTGTTATAATACTAGAGGTACATCCCCCCCGTGCTATAATACTAGAGGTACATTCCTCCCCCCGTGTTAAAATACTAGAGGTACATCCCCCCCCCGTGTTATAATACTAGAGGTACATCCCCCCCGTGTTATAATACTAGAGGTACATCCCCCCCGTGTTATAATACTAGAGGTACATTCCTCCCCCCGTGTTATAATACTAGAGGTACATCCCCCCCCCCCGTGTTATAATACTAGAGGTACATTCCTCCCCCGTGTTATAATACTAGAGGTACATCCCCCCCCCCCCCCCCCGTGTTATAATACTAGAGGTACATCCCCCCCCCCCCGTGTTATAATACTAGAGGTACATTCCTCCCCCCGTGTTATAATACTAGAGGTACATTCCTCCCCCCGTGTTATAATACTAGAGGTACATCCCCCCCGTGTTATAATACTAGAGGTACATTCCCCCCCGTGTTATAATACTAGAGGTACATTCCTCCCCCGTGTTATAATACTAGAGGTACATTCCTCCCCCGTGTTATAATACTAGAGGTACATCCCCCCCGTGTTATAATACTAGAGGTACATTCCTCCCCCCGTGTTATAATACTAGAGGTACATTCCTCCCCCGTGTTATAATACTAGAGGTACATCCCCCCCCGTGTTATAATACTAGAGGTACATCCCCCCGTGTTATAATACTAGAGGTACATCCCCCCCGTGTTATAATACTAGAGGTACATCCCCCCCCGTGTTATAATACTAGAGGTACATCCCCCCCGTGTTATAATACTAGAGGTACATCCCCCCCGTGTTATAATACTAGAGGTACATCCTCCCCCCGTGTTATAATACTAGAGGTACATCCCCCCCCGTGTTATAATACCAGAGGTACATTCCTCCCCCCGTGTTATAATACCAGAGGTACATTCCTCCCCCCGTGTTATAATACTAGAGGTACATTCCTCCCCCCGTGTTATAATACCAGAGGTACATTCCTCCCCCCGTGTTATAATACTAGAGGTACATCCCCCCCGTGATTATAATACTAGAGGTACATCCCCCCCGTGTTATAATACTAGAGGTACATCCCCCCCGTGTTATAATACTAGAGGTACATCCCCCCCCCGTGTTATAATACTAGAGGTACATCCCCCCCCCCGTGTTATAATACTAGAGGTACATCCCCCCCCCCGTGTTATAATACTAGAGGTACATCCCCCCCGTGTTATAATACTAGAGGTACATTCCTCCCCCCGTGTTATAATACTAGAGGTACATTCCTCCCCCCGTGTTATAATACTAGAGGTACATTCCTCCCCCCGTGTTATAATACTAGAGGTACATCCCCCCCGTGTTATATACTAGAGGTACATTCCTCCCCCCGTGTTATAATACTAGAGGTACATCCCCCCCCGTGTTATAATACTAGAGGTACATCCCCCCCGTGTTATAATACTAGAGGTACATCCCCCACCCGTGTTATAATACTAGAGGTACATTCCTCCCCCGTGTTATAATACTAGAGGTACATTCCCCCGTGTTATAATACTAGAGGCACCACCCCCCTGTGTTATAATACTAGAGGTACATACCCCCCCGTGTTATAATACTAGAGGTACATCCCCCCCGTGTTATAATACTAGAGGTACATACCCCCCCCCCGTGTTATAATACTAGAGGTACATCCCCCCCGTGTTATAATACTAGAGGTACATCCCCCCCCGTGTTATAATACTAGAGGTACATCCCCCCCCCGTGTTATAATACTAGAGCTACATCCCCCCCGTGTTATAATACTAGAGGTACATTCCTCCCCCCGTGTTATAATACTAGAGGTACATTCCTCCCCCCGTGTTATAATACTAGAGGTACATTCCTCCCCCCGTGTTATAATACTAGAGGTACATCCCCCCCCCGTGTTATAATACTAGAGGTACATCCCCCCCCCGTTATAATACTAGAGGTACAGCCCCCCCCGTGTTATAATGCTAGAGGTACATCCCCCCCGTGTTATAATACTAGAGGTACATCCCCCCCGTGTTTATAATACTAGAGGTACATTCCTCCCCCCGTGTTATAATACTAGAGGTACATCCCCCCCCGTGTTATAATACTAGAGGTACATTCCTCCCCCCGTGTTATAATACTAGAGGAACATTCCTCCCCCCGTGTTATAATACTAGAGGTACATCCCCCCCGTGTTATAATACTAGAGGTACACCCCCCCCCCGTGTTATAATACTAGAGGTACATTCCTCCCCCGTGTTATAATACTAGAGGTACATTCCTCCCCCCGTGTTATAATACTAGAGGTACATTCCTCCCCCCGTGTTATAATACTAGAGGTACATCCCCCCCCGTGTTATAATACTAGAGGTACATCCTCCCCCGTGTTATAATACTAGAGGTACATTCCTCCCCCCGTGTTATAATACTAGAGGTACATCCTCCCCCGTGTTATAATACTAGAGGTACATTCCTCCCCGTGTTATAATACTAGAGGTACATTCCTCCCCCCGTGTTATAATACTAGAGGTACATCCCCCCCCCCGTGTTATAATACTAGAGGTACACCCCCCCCCCGTGTTATAATACTAGAGGTACACCCCCCCCCCGTGTTATAATACTAGAGGTACACCCCCCCCCCGTGTTATAATACTAGAGGTACATCCCCCCCCGTGTTATAATACTAGAGGTACATCCCCCCCGTGTTATAATACTAGAGGTACATCCCCCCCGTGTTATAATACTAGAGGTACATTCCTCCCCCCGTGTTATAATACTAGAGGTACATTCCTCCCCCCGTGTTATAATACTAGAGGTACATCCCCCCCGTGTTATAATACTAGAGGTACATTCCTCCCCCCGTGTTATAATACTAGAGGTACATCCCCCCCCCGTGTTATAATACTAGAGGTACATCCCCCCCGTGTTATAATACTAGAGGTACATCCCCCCCCCGTGTTATAATACTAGAGGTACATTCCTCCCCCGTGTTATAATACTAGAGGTACATTCCCCCGTGTTATAATACTAGAGGCACCACCCCCCTGTGTTATAATACTAGAGGTACATACCCCCGTGTTATAATACTAGAGGTACATCCCCCCTGTGTTATAATACTAGAGGTACATACCCCCCCCCCCCGTGTTATAATACTAGAGGTACATCCCCCCCCCG
>NW_027462394.1:0-56638 GCF_050947455.1 Rhinoderma darwinii
CTTTACAGTCAGTATAGTAACACACGCTGCACTTTACAGTCAGTATAGTAACACACGCTGCTCTTTACAGTCAGTATAGTAATGCACGCTGCACTTTACAGTCAGTATAGTAACACACGCAGCACTTTACAGTCAGTATAGTAACACACGCTGCACTTTACAGTCAGTATAGTAACACATGCTGCACTTTACAGTCAGTATAGTAACACATGCTGCACTTTACAGTCAGTATATTAACACACGCTGCTCTTTACAGTCAGTATAGTAACGCACGCTGCACTTTACAGTCAGTATAGTAACACACGCTGCACTTTACAGTCAGTATAGTACACACGCTGCACTTTACAGTCAGTATAGTAACACACGCTGCTCTTTACAGTCAGTATAGTAATGCACGCTGCACTTTACAGTCAGTATAGTAACACACGCAGCACTTTACAGTCAGTATAGTAACACATGCTGCTCTTTACAGTCAGTATAGTAACACACGCTGCTCTTTACAGTCAGTATAGTAACACACGCTGCACTTTACAGTCAGTATAGTAACACACGCTGCTCTTTACAGTCAGTATAGTAATGCACACTGCACTTTACAGTCAGTATAGTAACACACGCAGCACTTTACAGTCAGTATAGTAACACATGCTGCACTTTACAGTCAGTATATTAACACACGCTGCTCTTTACAGTCAGTATAGTAACGCACGCTGCACTTTACAGTCAGTATAGTAACGCATGCTGCACTTTACAGTCAGTATAGTAACACACGCTGCACTTTACAGTCAGTATAGTAACGCACGCTGCACTTTACAGTCAGTATAGTAACGCACGCTGCACTTTACAGTCAGTATAGTAACGCATGCTGCACTTTACAGTCAGTATAGTAACACACGCTGCTCTTTACAGTCAGTATAGTAACACATGCGGCACTTTACAGTCAGTATAGTAACGCACGCTGCTCTTTACAGTCAGTATAGTAACACACGCTGCACTTTACAGTCAGTATAGTAACACATGCGGCACTTTACAGTCAGTATAGTAACGCACGCTGCACTTTACAGTCAGTATAGTAACACATGCTGCACTTTACAGTCAGTATAGTAACGCATGCTGCACTTTACAGTCAGTATAGTAACACATGCGGCACTTTACAGTCAGTATAGTAACGCACGCTGCACTTTACAGTCAGTATAGTAACACACGCTGCTCTTTACAGTCAGTATAGTAACACATGCTACACTTTACAGTCAGTATAGTAACACACGCTGCACTTTACAGTCAGTATAGTAACACGCGCTGCACTTTACAGTCAGTATAGTAACACATGCTGCTCTTTACAGTCAGTATAGTAACACACGCTGCTCTTTACAGTCAGTATAGTAACACATGCTGCACTTTACAGTCAGTATAGTAACACACGCGGCACTTTACAGTCAGTATAGTAACACATGCTGCTCTTTACAGTCAGTATAGTAACACACGCTGCACTTTACAGTCAGTATAGTAAGGCACGCTGCACTTTACAGTCAGTATAGTAACACATGCTGCTCTTTACAGTCAGTATAGTAACACACGCTGCACTTTACAGTCAGTATAGTAACACACGCTGCACTTTACAGTCAGTATAGTAAGGCACGCTGCACTTTACAGTCAGTATAGTAACACACGCTGCACTTTACAGTCAGTATAGTAACACACGCTGCACTTTACAGTCAGTATAGTAACACACGCTGCACTTTACAGTCAGTATAGTAACACACGCTGCACTTTACAGTCAGTATAGTAACACGCTGCACTTTACAGTCAGTATAGTAACACATGCTGCTCTTTACAGTCAGTATAGTAACACACGCTGCACTTTACAGTCAGTATAGTAACACACGCTGCTCTTTACAGTCAGTATAGTAACACATGCTGCACTTTACAGTCAGTATAGTAACACACGCTGCACTTTACAGTCAGTATAGTAACACATGCTGCTCTTTACAGTCAGTATAGTAACACACGCTGCACTTTACAGTCAGTATAGTAACACATGCTGCTCTTTACAGTCAGTATAGTAACACACGCTGCACTTTACAGTCAGTATAGTAACACATGCTGCACTTTACAGTCAGTATAGTAACGCACGCTGCTCTTTACAGTCAGTATAGTAACCCACGCTGCACTTTACAGTCAGTATAGTAACACATGCTGCACTTTACAGTCAGTATAGTAACCCACGCTGCACTTTACAGTCAGTATAGTAACACACGCTGCACTTTACAGTCAGTATAGTAACACACGCTGCACTTTACAGTCAGTATAGTAACACACGCTGCACTTTACAGTCAGTATAGTAACACATGCTGCACTTTACAGTCAGTATAGTAACACATGCTGCACTTTACAGTCAGTATAGTAACACACGCTGCACTTTACAGTCAGTATAGTAACACACGCTGCACTTTACAGTCAGTATAGTAACACATGCGGCACTTTACAGTCAGTATAGTAACACATGCTGCTTTTTACAGTCAGTATAGTAACACACGCTGCTCTTTACAGTCAGTATAGTAACGCATGCTGCACTTTACAGTCAGTATAGTAACACATGCTGCACTTTACAGTCAGTATAGTAACACACGCTGCACTTTACAGTCAGTATAGTAACACACGCTGCACTTTACAGTCAGTATAGTAACACACGCTGCACTTTACAGTCAGTATAGTAACACACGCTGCACTTTACAGTCAGTATAGTAACACACGCTGCTCTTTACAGTCAGTATAGTAACACACGCTGCACTTTACAGTCAGTATAGTAACACATGCTGCTCTTTACAGTCAGTATAGTAACACAAGCTGCACTTTACAGTCAGTATAGTAACACATGCTGCTCTTTACAGTCAGTATAGTAACACATGCTGCTCTTTACAGTCAGTATAGTAACACATGCTGCACTTTACAGTCAGTATAGTAACACACGCTGCTCTTTACAGTCAGTATAGTAACGCACGCTGCACTTTACAGTCAGTATAGTAACGCATGCGGCACTTTACAGTCAGTATAGTAACACACGCTGCACTTTACAGTCAGTATAGTAACACACGCTGCTCTTTACAGTCAGTATAGTAACACACGCTGCACTTTACAGTCAGTATAGTAATACATGCTGCACTTTACATTCAGTATAGTAACACATGCTGCTCTTTACAGTCAGTATAGTAACACACGCTGCTCTTTACAGTCAGTATAGTAACACACGCTGCTCTTTACAGTCAGTATAGTAACACATGCGGCACTTTACAGTCAGTATAGTAACGCACGCTGCACTTTACAGTCAGTATAGTAACACATGCTGCACTTTACAGTTAGTATAGTAACACATGCTGCTCTTTACAGTCAGTATAGTAACACATGCTGCTCTTTACAGTCAGTATAGTAACACACGCTGCACTTTACAGTCAGTATAGTAACACACGCTGCTCTTTACAGTCAGTATAGTAACGCACGCTGCACTTTACAGTCAGTATATTAACACACGCTGCTCTTTACAGTCAGTATAGTAACACACGCAGCACTTTACAGTCAGTATAGTAACACATGCTGCACTTTACAGTCAGTATATTAACACACGCTGCTCTTTACAGTCAGTATAGTAACGCATGCTGCACTTTACAGTCAGTATAGTAACACATGCGGCACTTTACAGTCAGTATAGTAACGCACGCTGCACTTTACAGTCAGTATAGTAACACATGCTACACTTTACAGTCAGTATAGTAACACACGCTGCACTTTACAGTCAGTATAGTAACACACGCTGCACTTTACAGTCAGTATAGTAACACATGCTGCTCTTTACAGTCAGTATAGTAACACACGCTGCTCTTTACAGTCAGTATAGTAACACACGCTGCTCTTTACAGTCAGTATAGTAACACACGCTGCACTTTACAGTCAGTATAGTAAGGCACGCTTCACTTTACAGTCAGTATAGTAACACATGCTGCTCTTTACAGTCAGTATAGTAACACACGCTGCACTTTACAGTCAGTATAGTAACACACGCTGCACTTTACAGTCAGTATAGTAAGGCACGCTGCACTTTACAGTCAGTATAGTAACACATGCTGCTCTTTACAGTCAGTATAGTAACACACGCTGCACTTTACAGTCAGTATAGTAACACACGCTGCTCTTTACAGTCAGTATAGTAACACATGCTGCACTTTACAGTCAGTATAGTAACACACGCTGCACTTTACAGTCAGTATAGTAACACATGCTGCTCTTTACAGTCAGTATAGTAACACACGCTGCACTTTACAGTCAGTATAGTAACACATGCTGCTCTTTACAGTCAGTATAGTAACACACGCTGCACTTTACAGTCAGTATAGTAACACATGCTGCACTTTACAGTCAGTATAGTAACGCACGCTGCTCTTTACAGTCAGTATAGTAACCCACGCTGCACTTTACAGTCAGTATAGTAACACATGCTGCACTTTACAGTCAGTATAGTAACCCACGCTGCACTTTACAGTCAGTATAGTAACACACGCTGCACTTTACAGTCAGTATAGTAACACACGCTGCACTTTACAGTCAGTATAGTAACACACGCTGCACTTTACAGTCAGTATAGTAACACATGCTGCACTTTACAGTCAGTATAGTAACACACGCTGCACTTTACAGTCAGTATAGTAACACACGCTGCACTTTACAGTCAGTATAGTAACACACGCTGCACTTTACAGTCAGTATAGTAACACACGCTGCTCTTTACAGTCAGTATAGTAACGCACGCTGCACTTTACAGTCAGTATAGTAACACACGCTGCACTTTACAGTCAGTATAGTAACACATCCTGCTCTTTACAGTCAGTATAGTAACACACGCTGCACTTTACAGTCAGTATAGTAACACATGCTGCACTTTACAGTCAGTATAGTAACACACGCTGCTCTTTACAGTCAGTATAGTAACACACGCTGCACTTTACAGTCAGTATAGTAACACATGCAGCACTTTACAGTCAGTATAGTAACACACGCTGCTCTTTACAGTCAGTATAGTAACACATGCTGCACTTTACAATCAGTATAGTAACACATGCGGCACTTTACAGTCAGTATAGTAGCGCACGCTGCACTTTACAGTCAGTATAGTAACGCACGCTGCACTTTACAGTCAGTATAGTAACACATGCGGCACTTTACAGTCAGTATAGTAACACATGCGGCACTTTACAGTCAGTATAGTAACACATGCTGCACTTTACAGTCAGTATAGTAACACATGCGGCACTTTACAGTCAGTATAGTAACACACGCTGCTCTTTACAGTCAGTATAGTAACACACGCTGCTCTTTACAGTCAGTATAGTAACGCACGCTGCACTTTACAGTCAGTATAGTAACGCACGCTGCACTTTACAGTCAGTATAGTAACGCACGCTGCACTTTACAGTCAGTATAGTAGCACATGCGGCACTTTACAGTCAGTATAGTAACGCATGCTGCACTTTACAGTCAGTATAGTAACACATGCGGCACTTTACAGTCAGTATAGTAACACATGCTGCACTTTACAGTCAGTATAGTAACACACGCTGCACTTTACAGTCAGTATAGTAACACACGCTGCACTTTACAGTCAGTATAGTAACACATGCTGCTCTTTACAGTCAGTATAGTAACACATGCGGCACTTTACAGTCAGTATAGTAATGCACGCTGCACTTTACAGTCAGTATAGTAACACACGCTGCTCTTTACAGTCAGTATAGTAACACATGCTGCACTTTACAGTCAGTATAGTAACACACGCTGCACTTTACAGTCAGTATAGTAACACCTGCTGCACTTTACAGTCAGTATAGTAACACATGCTGCACTTTACAGTCAGTATAGTAACACATGCTGCTCTTTACAGTCAGTATAGTAACGCACGCTGCACTTTACAGTCAGTATAGTAACACACGCTGCACTTTACAGTCAGTATAGTAATGCACGCTGCACTTTACAGTCAGTATAGTAACACACGCTGCACTTTACAGTCAGTATAGTAACACACGCTGCACTTTACAGTCAGTATAGTAACACACGCTGCACTTTACAGTCAGTAAAGTAACACACGCTGCTCTTTACAGTCAGTATAGTAACGCACGCTGCACTTTACAGTCAGTATAGTAACACACGCGGCACTTTACAGTCAGTATAGTAACACACGCTGCACTTTACAGTCAGTATAGTAACACACGCTGCTCTTTACAGTCAGTATAGTAACGCACGCTGCACTTTACAGTCAGTATAGTAACACATCCTGCTCTTTACAGTCAGTATAGTAACACACGCTGCACTTTACAGTCAGTATAGTAACACATGCTGCTCTTTACAGTCAGTATAGTAACACATGCTGCTCTTTACAGTCAGTATAGTAACACACGCTGCACTTTACAGTCAGTATAGTAACACACGCGGCACTTTACAGTCAGTATAGTAACACATGCTGCACTTTACAGTCAGTATAGTAACACACGCTGCTCTTTACAGTCAGTATAGTAACGCATGCTGCTCTTTACAGTCAGTATAGTAACACATGCTGCACTTTACAGTCAGTATAGTAACACACGCTGCTCTTTACAGTCAGTATAGTAACACACGCTGCTCTTTACAGTCAGTATAGTAACACACGCTGCACTTTACAGTCAGTATAGTAACACACGCGGCACTTTACAGTCAGTATAGTAACACACGCTGCTCTTTACAGTCAGTATAGTAACACATGCTGCACTTTACAGTCAGTATAGTAACACATGCTGCTCTTTACAGTCAGTATAGTAACACATGCTGCTCTTTACAGTCAGTATAGTAACACACGCTGCTCTTTACAGTCAGTATAGTAACACACGCTGCACTTTACAGTCAGTATAGTAACACATGCGGCACTTTACAGTCAGTATAGTAACACATGCTGCTCTTTACAGTCAGTATAGTTACACATGCTGCTCTTTACAGTCAGTATAGTAACACACGCTGCTCTTTACAGTCAGTATAGTAACACATGCTGCACTTTACAGTCAGTATAGTAACAAACGCTGCACTTTACAGTCAGTATAGTAACACACGCTGCACTTTACAGTCAGTATAGTAACACATGCTGCACTTTACAGTCAGTATAGTAACACACGCTGCACTTTACAGTCAGTATAGTAACACATCCTGCTCTTTACAGTCAGTATAGTAACACACGCTGCTCTTTACAGTCAGTATAGTAACACATGCTGCTCTTTACAGTCAGTATAGTAACACACGCTGCACTTTACAGTCAGTATAGTAACACATGCTGCTCTTTACAGTCAGTATAGTAACACACGCGGCACTTTACAGTCAGTATAGTAACACATGCGGCACTTTACAGTCAGTATAGTAACACACGCGGCACTTTACAGTCAGTATAGTAACACATGCTGCTCTTTACAGTCAGTATAGTAACACACGCGGCACTTTACAGTCAGTATAGTAACACATGCGGCACTTTACAGTCAGTATAGTAACACACGCTGCTCTTTACAGTCAGTATAGTAACACATGCTGCACATTACAGTCAGTATAGTAACACACGCTGCACTTTACAGTTAGTATAGTAACGCACGCTGCACTTTACAGTCAGTATAGTAACACATGCTGCACTTTACAGTCATTATAGTAACGCACGCTGCACTTTACAGTCAGTATAGTAACACACGCTGCTCTTTACAGTCAGTATAGTAACACATGCTGCACATTACAGTCAGTATAGTAACACATGCGACACTTTACAGTCATTATAGTAACGCACGCTGCACTTTACAGTCATTATAGTAACACGCTGCACTTTACAGTCAGTATAGTAACACATGCTGCACTTTACAGTCAGTATAGTAACACATGCTGCTCTTTACAGTCAGTATAGTAACGCATGCGGCACTTTACAGTCAGTATAGTAACACATGCTGCTCTTTACAGTCAGTATAGTAACGCATGCGGCACTTTACAGTCAGTATAGTAACGCATGCGGCACTTTACAGTCAGTATGGTAACACATGCGGCACTTTACAGTCAGTATAGTAACACATGCTGCACTTTACAGTCAGTATAGTAACGCACGCTGCACTTTACAGTCAGTATAGTAACACACGCTGCTCTTTACAGTCAGTATAGTAACACACGCTGCTCTTTACAGTCAGTATAGTAACGCACGCTGCACTTTACAGTCAGTATAGTAACGCACGCTGCTCTTTACAGTCAGTATAGTAACACACGCTGCTCTTTACAGTCAGTATAGTAACACACGCTGCTCTTTACAGTCAGTATAGTAACACACGCTGCACTTTACAGTCAGTATAGTAACACACGCTGCACTTTACAGTCAGTATAGTAACACATGCTGCTCTTTACAGTCAGTATAGTAACGCATGCGGCACTTTACAGTCAGTATAGTAACGCATGCGGCACTTTACAGTCAGTATGGTAACACATGCGGCACTTTACAGTCAGTATAGTAACACATGCTGCACTTTACAGTCAGTATAGTAACGCACGCTGCACTTTACAGTCAGTATAGTAACACACGCTGCTCTTTACAGTCAGTATAGTAACACACGCTGCTCTTTACAGTCAGTATAGTAACGCACGCTGCACTTTACAGTCAGTATAGTAACGCACGCTGCTCTTTACAGTCAGTATAGTAACACACGCTGCTCTTTACAGTCAGTATAGTAACACACGCTGCTCTTTACAGTCAGTATAGTAACACACGCTGCACTTTACAGTCAGTATAGTAACACACGCTGCACTTTACAGTCAGTATAGTAACACATGCTGCTCTTTACAGTCAGTATAGTAACGCACGCTGCACTTTACAGTCAGTATAGTAACGCATGCGGCACTTTACAGTCAGTATAGTAACACATGCTGCACTTTACAGTCAGTATAGTAACACACGCTGCTCTTTACAGTCAGTATAGTAACACACGCTGCACTTTACAGTCAGTATAGTAACACATGCTGCACTTTACATTCAGTATAGTAACGCACGCTGCACTTTACAGTCAGTATAGTAACGCATGCGGCACTTTACAGTCAGTATAGTAACACATGCTGCACTTTACAGTCAGTATAGTAACACACGCTGCTCTTTACAGTCAGTATAGTAACACACGCTGCACTTTACAGTCAGTATAGTAACACATGCTGCACTTTACATTCAGTATAGTAACACATGCTGCTCTTTACAGTCAGTATAGTAACACACGCTGCTCTTTACAGTCAGTATAGTAACACACGCTGCTCTTTACAGTCAGTATAGTAACACACGCTGCACTTTACAGTCAGTATAGTAACACACGCTGCACTTTACAGTCAGTATAGTAACACATGCTGCTCTTTACAGTCAGTATAGTAACGCACGCTGCACTTTACAGTCAGTATAGTAACGCATGCGGCACTTTACAGTCAGTATAGTAACACATGCTGCACTTTACAGTCAGTATAGTAACACACGCTGCACTTTACAGTCAGTATAGTAACACACGCTGCACTTTACAGTCAGTATAGTAACACATGCTGCTCTTTACAGTCAGTATAGTAACGCACGCTGCACTTTACAGTCAGTATAGTAACGCATGCGGAACTTTACAGTCAGTATAGTAACACATGCTGCACTTTACAGTCAGTATAGTAACACATGCTGCACTTTACAGTCAGTATAGTAACGCACGCTGCTCTTTACAGTCAGTATAGTAACACATGCGGCACTTTACAGTCAGTATAGTAACACATGCTGCACTTTACAGTCAGTATAGTAACACATGCTGCACTTTACAGTCAGTATAGTAACACATGCTGCTCTTTACAGTCAGTATAGTAACACATGCTGCACTTTACAGTCAGTATAGTAACGCACGCTGCTCTTTACAGTCAGTATAGTAACACACGCTGCACTTTACAGTCAGTATAGTAACACATGCGGCACTTTACAGTCAGTATAGTAACACACGCTGCACTTTACAGTCAGTATAGTAACACATCCTGCTCTTTACAGTCAGTATAGTAACACACGCTGCTCTTTACAGTCAGTATAGTAACACATGCTGCACTTTACAGTCAGTATAGTAACACATGCTGCACTTTACAGTCAGTATAGTAACACACGCTGCACTTTACAGTCAGTATAGTAACACACGCTGCTCTTTACAGTCAGTATAGTAACGCACGCTGCACTTTACAGTCAGTATAGTAACACACGCTGCACTTTACAGTCAGTATAGTAACACATCCTGCTCTTTACAGTCAGTATAGTAACACACGCTGCACTTTACAGTCAGTATAGTAACACATGCTGCACTTTACAGTCAGTATAGTAACACACGCTGCTCTTTACAGTCAGTATAGTAACACACGCTGCACTTTACAGTCAGTATAGTAACACATGCAGCATTTTACAGTCAGTATAGTAACACACGCTGCTCTTTACAGTCAGTATAGTAACACATGCGGCACTTTACAGTCAGTATAGTAACGCACGCTGCACTTTACAGTCAGTATAGTAACGCACGCTGCACTTTACAGTCAGTATAGTAACACATGCGGCACTTTACAGTCAGTATAGTAACACATGCGGCACTTTACAGTCAGTATAGTAACACATGCTGCACTTTACAGTCAGTATAGTAACACATGCGGCACTTTACAGTCAGTATAGTAACACACGCTGCTCTTTACAGTCAGTATAGTAACACACGCTGCTCTTTACAGTCAGTATAGTAACGCACGCTGCACTTTACAGTCAGTATAGTAACGCACGCTGCACTTTACAGTCAGTATAGTAACGCACGCTGCACTTTACAGTCAGTATAGTAACACATGCGGCACTTTACAGTCAGTATAGTAACGCATGCTGCACTTTACAGTCAGTATAGTAACACATGCGGCACTTTACAGTCAGTATAGTAACACATGCTGCACTTTACAGTCATTTTAGTAACACACGCTGCACTTTACAGTCAGTATAGTAACACACGCTGCACTTTACAGTCAGTATAGTAACACATGCTGCTCTTTACAGTCAGTATAGTAACACATGCGGCACTTTACAGTCAGTATAGTAATGCACGCTGCACTTTACAGTCAGTATAGTAACACACGCTGCTCTTTACAGTCAGTATAGTAACACATGCTGCACTTTACAGTCAGTATAGTAACACACGCTGCACTTTACAGTCAGTATAGTAACACCTGCTGCACTTTACAGTCAGTATAGTAACACATGCTGCACTTTACAGTCAGTATAGTAACACATGCTGCTCTTTACAGTCAGTATAGTAACACACGCTGCACTTTACAGTCAGTATAGTAATGCACGCTGCACTTTACAGTCAGTATAGTAACACACGCTGCACTTTACAGTCAGTATAGTAACACACGCTGCACTTTACAGTCAGTATAGTAACACACGCTGCACTTTACAGTCAGTAAAGTAACACACGCTGCTCTTTACAGTCAGTATAGTAACGCACGCTGCACTTTACAGTCAGTATAGTAACACACGCTGCACTTTACAGTCAGTATAGTAACACACGCTGCACTTTACAGTCAGTATAGTAACACACGCTGCACTTTACAGTCAGTATAGTAACACACGCTGCACTTTACAGTTAGTATAGTAACACACGCTGCTCTTTACAGTCAGTATAGTAACGCACGCTGCACTTTACAGTCAGTATAGTAACACATCCTGCTCTTTACAGTCAGTATAGTAACACACGCTGCACTTTACAGTCAGTATAGTAACACACGCTGCTCTTTACAGTCAGTATAGTAACACATGCTGCTCTTTACAGTCAGTATAGTAACACACGCTGCACTTTACAGTCAGTACAGTAACACACGCGGCACTTTACAGTCAGTATAGTAACACATGCTGCACTTTACAGTCAGTATAGTAACACACGCTGCTCTTTACAGTCAGTATAGTAACGCATGCTGCTCTTTACAGTCAGTATAGTAACACATGCTGCACTTTACAGTCAGTATAGTAACACACGCTGCTCTTTACAGTCAGTATAGTAACACACGCTGCTCTTTACAGTCAGTATAGTAACACACGCTGCACTTTACAGTCAGTATAGTAACACACGCTGCTCTTTACAGTCAGTATAGTAACACACGCGGCACTTTACAGTCAGTATAGTAACACACGCTGCTCTTTACAGTCAGTATAGTAACACATGCTGCACTTTACAGTCAGTATAGTAACACATGCTGCTCTTTACAGTCAGTATAGTAACACATGCTGCTCTTTACAGTCAGTATAGTAACACACGCTGCTCTTTACAGTCAGTATAGTAACACACGCTGCACTTTACAGTCAGTATAGTAACACATGCGGCACTTTACAGTCAGTATAGTAACACATGCTGCTCTTTACAGTCAGTATAGTAACACATGCTGCTCTTTACAGTCAGTATAGTAACACACGCTGCTCTTTACAGTCAGTATAGTAACACACGCTGCACTTTACAGTCAGTATAGTAACACATGCTGCACTTTACAGTCAGTATAGTAACACACGCTGCACTTTACAGTCAGTATAGTAACACATCCTGCTCTTTACAGTCAGTATAGTAACACACGCTGCTCTTTACAGTCAGTATAGTAACACATGCTGCTCTTTACAGTCAGTATAGTAACACACGCTGCACTTTACAGTCAGTATAGTAACACATGCTGCTCTTTACAGTCAGTATAGTAACACACGCGGCACTTTACAGTCAGTATAGTAACACATGCGGCACTTTACAGTCAGTATAGTAACACACGCGGCACTTTACAGTCAGTATAGTAACACATGCTGCTCTTTACAGTCAGTATAGTAACACACGCGGCACTTTACAGTCAGTATAGTAACACATGCGGCACTTTACAGTCAGTATAGTAACACACGCTGCTCTTTACAGTCAGTATAGTAACACATGCTGCACATTACAGTCAGTATAGTAACACACGCTGCACTTTACAGTTAGTATAGTAACGCACGCTGCACTTTACAGTCAGTATAGTAACACATGCTGCACTTTACAGTCATTATAGTAACGCACGCTGCACTTTACAGTCAGTATAGTAACACATGCTGCTCTTTACAGTCAGTATAGTAACACATGCTGCACATTACAGTCAGTATAGTAACACACGCTGCACTTTACAGTTAGTATAGTAACGCACGCTGCACTTTACAGTCAGTATAGTAACACATGCTGCACTTTACAGTCATTATAGTAACGCACGCTGCACTTTACAGTCATTATAGTAACACGCTGCACTTTACAGTCAGTATAGTAACACATGCTGCACTTTACAGTCAGTATAGTAACACATGCTGCTCTTTACAGTCAGTATAGTAACGCATGCGGCACTTTACAGTCAGTATAGTAACGCATGCGGCACTTTACAGTCAGTATGGTAACACATGCGGCACTTTACAGTCAGTATAGTAACACATGCTGCACTTTACAGTCAGTATAGTAACACATGCTGCACTTTACAGTCAGTATAGTAACGCACGCTGCACTTTACAGTCAGTATAGTAACACACGCTGCTCTTTACAGTCAGTATAGTAACACATGCTGCACTTTACAGTCAGTATAGTAACACATGCTGCACTTTACAGTCAGTATAGTAACACACGCTGCACTTTACAGTCAGTATAGTAACACACGCTGCTCTTTACAGTCAGTATAGTAACACACGCTGCTCTTTACAGTCAGTATAGTAACGCACGCTGCACTTTACAGTCAGTATAGTAACGCACGCTGCTCTTTACAGTCAGTATAGTAACACACGCTGCTCTTTACAGTCAGTATAGTAACACATGCGGCACTTTACAGTCAGTATAGTAACACATGCTGCACTTTACAGTCAGTATAGTAACGCACGCTGCTCTTTACAGTCAGTATAGTAACACATGCGGCACTTTACAGTCAGTATAGTAACACATGCGGCACTTTACAGTCAGTATAGTAACACATGCGGCACTTTACAGTCAGTATAGTAACACATGCTGCACTTTACAGTCAGTATAGTAACACACGCTGCTCTTTACAGTCAGTATAGTAACACACGCTGCACTTTACAGTCAGTATAGTAACACATGCTGCACTTTACAGTCAGTATAGTAACACATGCGGCACTTTACAGTCAGTATAGTAACACACGCTGCTCCTTACAGTCAGTATAGTAACGCACGCTGCACTTTACAGTCAGTATAGTAACACACGCTGCTCTTTACAGTCATTATAGTAACACACGCTGCTCTTTACAGTCAGTATAGTAACACATGCTGCTCTTTACAGTCAGTATAGTAACGCACGCTGCACTTTACAGTCAGAATAGTAACACATGCTGCACTTTACAGTCAGTATAGTAACACATGCTGCACTTTACAGTCAGTATAGTAACACATGCGGCACTTTACAGTCAGTATAGTAACACATGCTGCACTTTACAGTCAGTATAGTAACACATGCGGCACTTTACAGTCAGTATAGTAACACATGCTGCACTTTACAGTCAGTATAGTAACACATGCTGCACTTTACAGTCAGTATAGTAACACATGCGGCACTTTACAGTCAGTATAGTAACACACGCTGCACTTTACAGTCAGTATAGTAACACATGCGGCACTTTACAGTCAGTATAGTAACACACGCTGCACTTTACAGTCAGTATATTAACGCACGCTGCACTTTACAGTCAGTATAGTAACACATGCGGCACTTTACAGTCAGTATAGTAACACACGCTGCACTTTACAGTCAGTATAGTAACACACGCTGCTCTTTACAGTCAGTATAGTAACACACGCTGCACTTTACAGTCAGTATAGTAACACACGCTGCACTTTACAGTCAGTATAGTAACACATGCTGCACTTTACAGTCAGTATAGTAACACACGCTGCACTTTACAGTCAGTATAGTAACGCACGCTGCACTTTACAGTCAGTATAGTAACGCACGCTGCACTTTACAGTCAGTATAGTAACACACGCTGCACTTTACAGTCAGTATAGTAACACACGCTGCACTTTACAGTCAGTATAGTAACGCATGCGGCACTTTACAGTCAGAATAGTAACACATGCTGCTCTTTACAGTCAGTATAGTAACACATGCTGCACTTTACAGTCAGTATAGTAACACATGCTGCACTATACAGTCAGTATAGTAACACACGCTGCACTTTATAGTCAGTATAGTAACGCACGCTACACTTTACAGTCAGTATAGTAACACACGCTGCACTTTACAGTCAGTATAGTAACACACGCTGCACTTTACAGTCAGTATAGTAACACACGCTGCACTTTACAGTCAGTATAGTAACACACGCTGCACTTTACAGTCAGTATAGTAACACACGCTGCACTTTACAGTCAGTATAGTAACACACGCTGCACTTTACAGTCAGTATAGTAACGCACGCTGCACTTTACAGTCAGTATAGTAACACATGCGGCACTTTACAGTCAGTATAGTAACACACGCTGCACTTTACAGTCAGTATAGTAACACATGCGGCACTTTACAGTCAGTATAGTAACACACACTGCACTTTACAGTCAGTATAGTAACACACGCTGCACTTTACAGTCAGTATAGTAACACACGCTGCACTTTACAGTCAGTATAGTAACACACGCTGCACTTTACAGTCAGTATAGTAACACATGCGGCACTTTACAGTCAGTATAGTAACACATGCGGCACTTTACAGTCAGTATAGTAACACACGCTGCACTTTACAGTCAGTATAGTAACACACGCTGCTCTTTACAGTCAGTATAGTAACACACGCTGCTCTTTACAGTCAGTATAGTAACGCATGCTGCACTTTACAGTCAGTATAGTAACACACGCTGCTCTTTACAGTCAGTATAGTAACACACGCTGCTCTTTACAGTCAGTATAGTAACGCACGCTGCACTTTACAGTCAGTATAGTAACACACGCTGCTCTTTACAGTCAGTATAGTAACACATGCTGCACTTTACAGTCAGTATAGTAACATACGCTGCACTTTACAGTCATTATAGTAACGCACGCTGCACTTTACAGTCAGTATAGTAACACACGCTGCACTTTACAGTCAGTATAGTAACACACGCTGCACTTTACAGTCAGTATAGTAACACACGCTGCACTTTACAGTCAGTATAGTAACACATGCGGCACTTTACAGTCAGTATAGTAACACACGCTGCTCTTTACAGTCAGTATAGTAACACACGCTGCTCTATACAGTCAGTATAGTAACACACGCTGCTCTATACAGTCAGTATAGTAACACACGCTGCTCTATACAGTCAGTATAGTAACACACGCTGCTCTATACAGTCAGTATAGTAACACACGCTGCACTTTACAGTCAGTATAGTAACACATGCTGCTCTTTACAGTCAGTATAGTAACACATGCTGCTCTTTACAGTCAGTATAGTAACCCACGCTGCACTTTACAGTCAGTATAGTAACACACGCTGCTCTTTACAGTCAGTATAGTAACACACGCTGCACTTTACAGTCAGTATAGTAACGCACGCTGCACTTTACAGTCAGTATAGTAACACACGCTGCTCTTTACAGTCAGTATAGTAACGCATGCTGCACTTTACAGTCAGTATAGTAACACACGCTGCACTTTACAGTCAGTATAGTAACACTCGCTGCACTTTACAGTCAGTATAGTAACGCACGCTGCTCTTTACAGTCAGTATAGTAACACACGCTGCACTTTACAGTCAGTATAGTAACACACGCTGCACTTTACAGTCAGTATAGTAACACACGCTGCTCTTTACAGTCAGTATAGTAAAACATGCGGCACTTTACAGTCAGTATAGTAACACATGCTGCACTTTACAATCAGTATAGTAACACATGCTGCACTTTACAGTCAGTATAGTAACACATGCGGCACTTTACAGTCAGTATAGTAACACACGCTGCTCTTTACAGTCAGTATAGTAACACATGCTGCACTTTACAATCAGTATAGTAACACATGCGGCACTTTACAGTCAGTATAGTAACGCACGCTGCACTTTACAGTCAGTATAGTAACGCACGCTGCACTTTACAGTCAGTATAGTAACACATGCGGCACTTTACAGTCAGTATAGTAACACATGCGGCACTTTACAGTCAGTATAGTAACACATGCTGCACTTTACAGTCAGTATAGTAACACATGCGGCACTTTACAGTCAGTATAGTAACACACGCTGCTCTTTACAGTCAGTATAGTAACACACGCTGCTCTTTACAGTCAGTATAGTAACACACGCTGCTCTTTACAGTCAGTATAGTAACGCACGCTGCACTTTACAGTCAGTATAGTAACACACGCTGCACTTTACAGTCAGTATAGTAACACACGCTGCACTTTACAGTCAGTATAGTAACACATGCTGCTCTTTACAGTCAGTATAGTAACACACGCTGCTCTTTACAGTCAGTATAGTAACACATGCTGCTCTTTACAGTCAGTATAGTAACGCACGCTGCACTTTACAGTCAGTATAGTAACACACGCTGCACTTTACAGTCAGTATAGTAACACACGCTGCACTTTACAGTCAGTATAGTAACACACGCTGCACTTTACAGTCAGTATAGTAACACATGCTGCTCTTTACAGTCAGTATAGTAACACACGCTGCTCTTTACAGTCAGTATAGTAACACATGCGGCACTTTACAGACAATATAGTAACACACGCTGCACTTTACAGTCAGTATAGTAACACACGCTGCTCTTTACAGTCAGTATAGTAACGCACGCTGCACTTTACAGTCAGTATAGTAACACACGCTGCACTTTACAGTCAGTATAGTAACACACGCTGCACTTTACAGTCAGTATAGTAACACACGCTGCTCTTTACAGTCAGTATAGTAACGCACGCTGCACTTTACAGTCAGTATAGTAACACACGCTGCACTTTACAGTCAGTATAGTAACACATCCTGCTCTTTACAGTCAGTATAGTAACACACGCTGCACTTTACAGTCAGTATAGTAACACACGCTGCTCTTTACAGTCAGTATAGTAACACACGCTGCACTTTATAGTCAGTATAGTAACACATGCGGCACTTTACAGTCAGTATAGTAACACATGCTGCTCTTTACAGTCAGTATAGTAACACACGCTGCACTTTACAGTCAGTATAGTAACACACGCGGCACTTTACAGTCAGTATAGTAACACATGCTGCACTTTATAGTCAGTATAGTAACACACGCTGCACTTTACAGTCAGTATAGTAACACATGCTGCACTTTACAGTCAGTATAGTAACACATGCTGCTCTTTACAGTCAGTATAGTAACACATGCTGCTCTTTACAGTCAGTATAGTAACACACGCTGCTCTTTACAGTCAGTATAGTAACACACGCTGCACTTTACAGTCAGTATAGTAACACATGCGGCACTTTACAGTCAGTATAGTAACACATGCTGCTCTTTACAGTCAGTATAGTAACACGTGCTGCTCTTTACAGTCAGTATAGTAACACACGCTGCTCTTTACAGTCAGTATAGTAACACACGCTGCACTTTACAGTCAGTATAGTAACACACGCTGCACTTTACAGTCAGTATAGTAACACATGCTGCACTTTACAGTCAGTATAGTAACACACGCTGCACTTTACAGTCAGTATAGTAACACATCCTGCTCTTTACAGTCAGTATAGTAACACACGCTGCTCTTTACAGTCAGTATAGTAACACATGCTGCTCTTTACAGTCAGTATAGTAACACACGCTGCACTTTACAGTCAGTATAGTAACACACGCGGCACTTTACAGTCAGTATAGTAACACATGCTGCTCTTTACAGTCAGTATAGTAACACACGCTGCTCTTTACAGTCAGTATAGTAACACACGCTGCTCTTTACAGTCAGTATAGTAACGCACGCTGCACTTTACAGTCAGTATAGTAACACACGCTGCACTTTACAGTCAGTATAGTAACACACGCTGCACTTTACAGTCAGTATAGTAACACATGCTGCTCTTTACAGTCAGTATAGTAACACACGCTGCTCTTTACAGTCAGTATAGTAACACATGCTGCTCTTTACAGTCAGTATAGTAACGCACGCTGCACTTTACAGTCAGTATAGTAACACACGCTGCACTTTACAGTCAGTATAGTAACACACGCTGCACTTTACAGTCAGTATAGTAACACACGCTGCACTTTACAGTCAGTATAGTAACACATGCTGCTCTTTACAGTCAGTATAGTAACACACGCTGCTCTTTACAGTCAGTATAGTAACACATGCGGCACTTTACAGACAATATAGTAACACACGCTGCACTTTACAGTCAGTATAGTAACACACGCTGCTCTTTACAGTCAGTATAGTAACGCACGCTGCACTTTACAGTCAGTATAGTAACACACGCTGCACTTTACAGTCAGTATAGTAAAACACGCTGCACTTTACAGTCAGTATAGTAACACACGCTGCTCTTTACAGTCAGTATAGTAACGCACGCTGCACTTTACAGTCAGTATAGTAACACACGCTGCACTTTACAGTCAGTATAGTAACGCATCCTGCTCTTTACAGTCAGTATAGTAACACACGCTGCACTTTACAGTCAGTATAGTAACACACGCTGCTCTTTACAGTCAGTATAGTAACACACGCTGCACTTTATAGTCAGTATAGTAACACATGCGGCACTTTACAGTCAGTATAGTAACACATGCTGCTCTTTACAGTCAGTATAGTAACACACGCTGCACTTTACAGTCAGTATAGTAACACACGCGGCACTTTACAGTCAGTATAGTAACACATGCTGCACTTTACAGTCAGTATAGTAACACACGCTGCTCTTTACAGTCAGTATAGTAACACATGCTGCACTTTACAGTCAGTATAGTAACACATGCTGCTCTTTACAGTCAGTATAGTAACACATGCTGCTCTTTACAGTCAGTATAGTAACACACGCTGCTCTTTACAGTCAGTATAGTAACACACGCTGCACTTTACAGTCAGTATAGTAACACACGCTGCTCTTTACAGTCAGTATAGTAACACATGCTGCACTTTACAGTCAGTATAGTAACACACGCTGCACTTTACAGTCAGTATAGTAACACATGCTGCACTTTACAGTCAGTATAGTAACACACGCTGCACTTTACAGTCAGTATAGTAACACGTCCTGCTCTTTACAGTCAGTATAGTAACACACGCTGCTCTTTACAGTCAGTATAGTAACACATGCTGCTCTTTACAGTCAGTATAGTAACACACGCTGCACTTTACAGTCAGTATAGTAACACACGCGGCACTTTACAGTCAGTATAGTAACACATGCTGCTCTTTACAGTCAGTATAGTAACACACGCTGCTCTTTACAGTCAGTATAGTAACACATGCTGCTCTTTACAGTCAGTATAGTAACACATGCTGCACTTTACAGTCAGTATAGTAACACATGCTGCTCTTTACAGTCAGTATAGTAACACATGCTGCACTTTACAGTCAGTATAGTAACACACGCTGCACTTTACAGTCAGTATAGTAACGCACGCTGCACTTTACAGTCAGTATAGTAACGCATGCGGCACTTTACAGTCAGTATGGTAACACATGCGGCACTTTACAGTCAGTATAGTAACACATGCTGCACTTTACAGTCAGTATAGTAACGCACGCTGCACTTTACAGTCAGTATAGTAACACACGCTGCTCTTTACAGTCAGTATAGTAACACACGCTGCTCTTTACAGTCAGTATAGTAACGCACGCTGCACTTTACAGTCAGTATAGTAACGCACGCTGCTCTTTACAGTCAGTATAGTAACACACGCTGCTCTTTACAGTCAGTATAGTAACACATGCTGCTCTTTACAGTCAGTATAGTAACACACACTGCTCTTTACAGTCAGTATAGTAACACATGCTGCACTTTACAGTCAGTATAGTAACACACGCTGCACTTTACAGTCAGTATAGTAACGCACGCTGCACTTTACAGTCAGTATAGTAAAACACGCTACTCTTTACAGTCAGTATAGTAACACACGCTGCACTTTACAGTCAGTATAGTAACACATGCTGCACTTTACAGTCAGTATAGTAACACATGCTGCACTTTACAGTCAGTATAGTAACACATGCTGCACTTTACAGTCAGTATAGTAACACATGCTGCTCTTTACAGTCAGTATAGTAACACACGCTGCACTTTACAGTCAGTATAGTAACACACGCTGCACTTTACAGTCAGTATAGTAACGCACGCTGCACTTTACAGTCAGTATAGTAACACATGCTGCTCTTTACAGTCAGTATAGTAACACATGCGGCTCTTTACAGTCAGTATAGTAACACACGCTGCACTTTACAGTCAGTATAGTAACGCACGCAGCACTTTACAGTCAGTATAGTAACGCACGCTGCACTTTACAGTCAGTATAGTAACACACGCTGCACTTTACAGTCAGTATAGTAACACATGCTGCTCTTTACAGTCAGTATAGTAACACATGCGGCTCTTTACAGTCAGTATAGTAACACATGCTGCACTTTACAGTCAGTATAGTAACGCATGCTGCACTTTACAGTCAGTATAGTAACACACGCTGCACTTTACAGTCAGTATAGTAACACATGCTGCACTTTACAGTCAGTATAGTAACACACGCTGCTCTTTACAGTCAGTATAGTAACACATGCGGCACTTTACAGTCAGTATAGTAACACATGCTGCACTTTACAGTCAGTATAGTAACGCATGCTGCACTTTACAGTCAGTATAGTAACACATGCGGCTCTTTACAGTCAGTATAGTAACACACGCTGCTCTTTACAGTCAGTATAGTAACACACGCTGCACTTTACAGTCAGTATAGTAACACACGCTGCTCTTTACAGTCAGTATAGTAACACATGCGGCACTTTACAGTCAGTATAGTAACGCACGCTGCACTTTACAGTCAGTATAGTAACACATGCGGCACTTTACAGTCAGTATAGTAACACACGCTGCACTTTACAGTCAGTATAGTAACACATGCGGCACTTTACAGTCAGTATAGTAACACACGCTGCACTTTACAGTCAGTATAGTAACACATGCGGCACTTTACAGTCAGTATAGTAACACACGCTGCACTTTACAGTCAGTATAGTAACACATGCTGCACTTTACAGTCAGTATAGTAACACACGCTGCTCTTTACAGTCAGTATAGTAACACACGCTGCACTTTACAGTCAGTATAGTAACACACGCTGCTCTTTACAGTCAGTATAGTAACACATGCTGCACTTTACAGTCAGTATAGTAACACATGCTGCTCTTTACAGTCAGTATAGTAACACACACTGCTCTTTACAGTCAGTATAGTAACACATGCTGCACTTTACAGTCAGTATAGTAACACACGCTGCACTTTACAGTCAGTATAGTAACGCACGCTGCACTTTACAGTCAGTATAGTAAAACACGCTACTCTTTACAGTCAGTATAGTAACACACGCTGCACTTTACAGTCAGTATAGTAACACATGCTGCACTTTACAGTCAGTATAGTAACACATGCTGCACTTTACAGTCAGTATAGTAACACACGCTGCACTTTACAGTCAGTATAGTAACACATGCTGCACTTTACAGTCAGTATAGTAACACATGCTGCACTTTACAGTCAGTATAGTAACACATGCGGCACTTTACAGTCAGTATAGTAACACATGCTGCTCTTTACAGTCAGTATATTAACACATGCTGCACTTTACAGTCAGTATAGTAACACATGCTGCACTTTACAGTCAGTATAGTAACACATGCTGCACTTTACAGTCAGTATAGTAACACATGCTGCTCTTTACAGTCAGTATATTAACACATGCTGCACTTTACAGTCAGTATAGTAACACATGCTGCTCTTTACAGTCAGTATAGTAACACACGCTGCTCTTTACAGTCAGTATAGTAACACATGCTGCTCTTTACAGTCAGTATAGTAACGCACGCTGCACTTTACAGTCAGTATAGTAACACATGCTGCACTTTACAGTCAGTATAGTAACACATGCTGCACTTTACAGTCAGTATAGTAACACATGCTGCACTTTACAGTCAGTATAGTAACACACGCTGCTCTTTACAGTCAGTATAGTAACACATGCTGCACTTTACAGTCAGTATAGTAACACATGCGGCACTTTACAGTCAGTATAGTAACACATGCTGCACTTTACAGTCAGTATAGTAACACACGCTGCTCTTTACAGTCAGTATAGTAACACACGCTGCTCTTTACAGTCAGTATAGTAACACATGCTGCACTTTACAGTCAGTATAGTAACACACGCTGCACTTTACAGTCAGTATAGTAACACACGCTGCTCTTTACAGTCAGTATAGTAACGCACGCTGCACTTTACAGTCAGTATAGTAACACATGCTGCACTTTACAGTCAGTATAGTAACACACGCTGCTCTTTACAGTCAGTATAGTAACACACGCTGCTCTTTACAGTCAGTATAGTAACACATGCTGCACTTTACAGTCAGTATAGTAACACATGCTGCACTTTACAGTCAGTATAGTAACACACGCTGCTCTTTACAGTCAGTATAGTAACGCACGCTGCGCTTTACAGTCAGTATAGTAACACATGCTGCACTTTACAGTCAGTATAGTAACACACGCTGCTCTTTACAGTCAGTATAGTAACACATGCTGCACTTTACAGTCAGTATAGTAACGCACGCTGCACTTTACAGTCAGAATAGTAACACATGCTGCACTTTACAGTCAGTATAGTAACACACGCTGCACTTTACAGTCAGTATAGTAACACATGCTGCACTTTACAGTCAGTATAGTAACACACGCTGCACTTTACAGTCAGTATAGTAACACATGCTGCACTTTACAGTCAGTATAGTAACGCACGCTGCACTTTACAGTCAGTATAGTAACACACGCTGCACTTTACAGTCAGTATAGTAACACATGCTGCTCTTTAAAGTCAGTATAGTAACACATGCAGCACTTTACAGTCAGTATAGTAACACACGCTGCACTTTACAGTCAGTATAGTAACACACGCTGCTATTTACAGTCAGTATAGTAACACATGCTGCTCTTTACAGTCAGTATAGTAACACATGCGGCACTTTACAGTCAGAATAGTAACACACGCTGCACTTTACAGTCAGTATAGTAACACACGCTGCTCTTTACAGTCAGTATAGTAACACATGCTGCTCTTTACAGTCAGTATAGTAACACATGCAGCACTTTACAGTCAGTATAGTAACACACGCTGCACTTTACAGTCAGTATAGTAACACACACTGCACTTTACAGTCAGTATAGTAACACACGCTGCTCTTTACAGTCAGTATAGTAACGCATGCTGCTCTTTACAGTCAGTATAGTAACACACGCTGCACTTTACAGTCAGTATAGTAACACATGCGGCACTTTATAGTCAGTATAGTAACACATGCTGCTCTTTACAGTCAGTATAGTAACACACGCTGCTCTTTACAGTCAGTATAGTAACACACGCTGCTCTTTACAGTCAGTATAGTAACGCACGCTGCTCTTTACAGTCAGTATAGTAACACATGCTGCTCTTTACAGTCAGTATAGTAACACACGCTGCTCTTTACAGTCAGTATAGTAACGCACGCTGCTCTTTACAGTCAGTATAGTAACACACGCTGCTCTTTACAGTCAGTATAGTAACACATGCTGCACTTTACAGTCAGTATAGTAACACACGCTGCTCTTTACAGTCAGTATAGTAACGCACGCTGCTCTTTACAGTCAGTATAGTAACACACGCTGCTCTTTACAGTCAGTATAGTAACGCACGCTGCACTTTACAGTCAGTATAGTAACACATGCTGCACTTTACAGTCAGTATAGTAACGCACGCTGCACTTTACAGTCAGTATAGTAACACATGCTGCACTTTACAGTCAGTATAGTAACACATGCGCCACTTTACAGTCAGTATAGTAACACATGCTGCACTTTACAGTCAGTATAGTAACGCACGCTGCACTTTACAGTCAGTATAGTAACACATGCTGCACTTTACAGTCAGTATAGTAACACATGCGCCACTTTACAGTCAGTATAGTAACACATGCGCCACTTTACAGTCAGTATAGTAACACACGCTGCTCTTTACAGTCAGTATAGTAACACACGCTGCTCTTTACAGTCAGTATAGTAACACACACGGCACTTTACAGTCAGTATAGTAATACATGCAGCACTTTACAGTCAGTATAGTAACACATGCGGCACTTTACAGTCAGTATAGTAACACACGCTGCACTTTACAGTCAGTATAGTAACGCACGCTGCACTTTACAGTCAGTATAGTAACACACGCTGCTCTTTACAGTCAGTATAGTAACACACGCTGCACTTTACAGTCAGTATAGTAACACATGCGCCACTTTACAGTCAGTATAGTAACACACGCTGCACTTTACAGTCAGTATAGTAACACACGCTGCACTTTACAGTCAGTATAGTAACACATGCGCCACTTTACAGTCAGTATAGTAACGCACGCTGCACTTTACAGTCAGTATAGTAACACACGCTGCTCTTTACAGTCAGTATAGTAACACACGCTGCTCTTTACAGTCAGTATAGTAACACATGCTGCACTTTACAGTCAGTATAGTAACACACGATGCACTTTACAGTCAGTATAGTAACACACGCTGCACTTTACAGTCAGTATAGTAACACACGCTGCACTTTACAGTCAGTATAGTAACACACGCTGCACTTTACAGTCAGTATAGTAACACACGCTGCACTTTACAGTCAGTATAGTAACACACGCTGCTCTTTACAGTCAGTATAGTAACACATGCTGCACTTTACAGTCAGTATAGTAACACACGCTGCACTTTACAGTCAGTATAGTAACGCACGCTGCACTTTACAGTCAGTATAGTAACACACGCTGCTCTTTACAGTCAGTATAGTAACGCACGCTGCTCTTTACAGTCAGTATAGTAACACATGCTGCTCTTTACAGTCAGTATAGTAACACATGCTGCTCTTTACAGTCAGTATAGTAACACATGCTGCACTTTACAGTCAGTATAGTAACACATGCTGCTCTTTACAGTCAGTATAGTAACGCACGCTGCACTTTACAGTCAGTATAGTAACACACGCTGCACTTTACAGTCAGTATAGTAACACATGCTGCACTTTACAGTCAGTATAGTAACACACGCTGCACTTTACAGTCAGTATAGTAACACACGCTGCTCTTTACAGTCAGTATAGTAACACATGCGGCACTTTACAGTCAGTATAGTAACACACGCTGCTCTTTACAGTCAGTATAGTAACGCATGCTGCTCTTTACAGTCAGTATAGTAACACACGCTGCACTTTACAGTCAGTATAGTAACACATGCGGCACTTTACAGTCAGTATAGTAAACACATGCTGCACTTTACAGTCAGTATAGTAACACATGCAGCACTTTACAGTCAGTATAGTAACACACGCTGCACTTTACAGTCAGTATAGTAACACACGCTGCACTTTACAGTCAGTATAGTAACGCACGCTGCACTTTACAGTCAGTATAGTAATTACATGCGGCACTTTACAGTCAGTATAGTAACACATGCAGCACTTTACAGTCAGTATAGTAACACATGCTGCACTTTACAGTCAGTATAGTAACACACGCTGCACTTTACAGTCAGTATAGTAACACATGCTGCACTTTACAGTCAGTATAGTAACACCTGCTGCACTTTACAGTCAGTATAGTAACACACGCTGCACTTTACAGTCAGTATAGTAACGCACGCTGCTCTTTACAGTCAGTATAGTAACACACGCGGCACTTTACAGTCAGTATAGTAAAGCATGCGGCACTTTACATTCAGTATAGTAACACACGCTGCACTTTACAGTCAGTATAGTAACACATGCTGCTCTTTACAGTCAGTATAGTAACACACGCTGCACTTTACAGTCAGTATAGTAACACATGCGGCACTTTACAGTCAGTATAGTAATGCCACACTGCACTTTACAGTCAGTATAGTAACACATGCGGCACTTTACAGTCAGTATAGTAACACATGCGGCACTTTACAGTCAGTATAGTAACACACGCTGCACTTTACAGTCAGTATAGTAACGCACGCTGCTCTTTACAGTCAGTATAGTAACACACGCTACACTTTACAGTCAGTATAGTAACGCACGCGGCACTTTACAGTCAGTATAGTAACGCACGCTGCACTTTACAGTCAGTATAGTAACACACGCTGCACTTTACAGTCAGTATAGTAACACATGCTGCTCCTTACAGTCAGTATAGTAACACACGCTGCACTTTACAGTCAGTATAGTAACACACGCTGCACTTTACAGTCAGTATAGTAACACATGCTGCACTTTACAGTCAGTATAGTAACGCACGCTGCACTTTACAGTCAGTATAGTAACACACGCTGCACTTTACAGTCAGTATAGTAACACACGCTGCTCTTTACAGTCAGTATAGTAATACACGCTGCACTTTACAGTCAGTATAGTAACACACGCTGCACTTTACAGTCAGTATAGTAACACATGCTGCTCTTTACAGTCAGTATAGTAACGCATGCTGCACTTTACAGTCAGTATAGTAACACACGCTGCACTTTACAGTCAGTATAGTAACGCACGCTGCACTTTACAGTCAGTAAAGTAACACACGCTGCACTTTACAGTCAGTATAGTAACGCACGCTGCACTTTACAGTCAGTATAGTAACACATGCGGCACTTTACAGTCAGTATAGTAACACACGCTGCACTTTACAGTCAGTATAGTAACATATGCTGCACTTTACAGTCAGTATAGTAACATATGCTGCACTTTACAGTCAGTATAGTAACGCACGCTGCACTTTACAGTCAGTATAGTAACACACGCGGCTCTTTACAGTCAGTATAGTAACACACGCTGCACTTTACAGTCAGTATAGTAACATATGCTGCACTTTACAGTCAGTATAGTAACGCACGCTGCTCTTTACAGTCAGTATAGTAACGCACGCTGCACTTTACAGGTCAGTATAGTAACGCATGCTGCACTTTACAGTCAGTATAGTAACACATGCTGCACTTTACAGTCAGTATAGTAACACACACTGCACTTTACAGTCAGTATAGTAACACATGCTGCACTTTACAGTCAGTATAGTAACACACGCTGCACTTTACAGTCAGTATAGTAACGCATGCTGCACTTTACAGTCAGTATAGTAACACATGCTGCACTTTACAGTCAGTATAGTAACACACACTGCACTTTACAGTCAGTATAGTAACACATGCTGCACTTTACAGTCAGTATAGTAACACATGCTGCACTTTACAGTTAGTATAGTAACACATGCTGCACTTTACAGTCAGTATAGTAACACACGCGTCACTTTACAGTCAGTATAGTAACACATGCTGCACTTTACAGTCAGTATAGTAACGCATGCTGCACTTTACAGTCAGTATAGTAAACACACGCTGCACTTTACAGTCAGTATAGTAACACACGCTGCTCTTTACAGTCAGTATAGTAACACATGCGGCACTTTACAGTCAGTATAGTAACACATGCTGCACTTTACAGTCAGTATAGTAACACAAGCTGCACTTTACAGTCAGTATAGTAACGCATGCTGCACTTTACAGTCAGTATAGTAACACATGCGGCACTTTACAGTCAGTATAGTAACACATGCTGCTCTTTACAGTCAGTATAGTAACACAAGCTGCACTTTACAGTCAGTATAGTAACACATGCTGCTCTTTACAGTCAGTATAGTAACGCACGCTGCACTTTACAGTCAGTATAGTAACGCACGCTGCACTTTACATTCAGTATAGTAACACACGCTGCACTTTACAGTCAGTATAGTAACACACGCTGCACTTTACAGTCAGTATAGTAACGCACGCTGCACTTTACAGTCAGTATAGTAACACATGCTGCACTTTACATTCAGTATAGTAACACACGCTGCACTTTACAGTCAGTATAGTAACACACGCTGCACTTTACATTCAGTATAGTAACACACGCTGCACTTTACAGTCAGTATAGTAACACACGCTGCACTTTACAGTCAGTATAGTAACGCACGCTGCACTTTACAGTCAGTATAGTAACACATGCTGCACTTTACAGTCAGTATAGTAACACACGCTGCACTTTACAGTCAGTATAGTAACGCACGCTGCACTTTACAGTCAGTATAGTAACACATGCTGCACTTTACAGTCAGTATAGTAACACATGCGGCACTTTACAGTCAGTATATTAACGCATGCTGCACTTCACAGTCAGTATAGTAACACATGCGGCACTTTACAGTCAGTATAGTAACACACGCTGCACTTTACAGTCAGTATAGTAACGCACGCTGCACTTTACAGTCATTATAGTAATACATGCGGCACTTTACAGTCAGTATAGTAACACATGCAGCACTTTACAGTCAGTATAGTAACACACGCTGCTCTTTACAGTCAGTATAGTAACGCACACTGCACTTTACAGTCAGTATAGTAACGCACGCTGCACTTTACAGTCAGTATAGTAACACACGCTGCACTTTACAGTCAGTATAGTAACACACGCTGCTCTTTACAGTCAGTATAGTAACACACGCGGCACTTTACAGTCAGTATAGTAACACATGCGGCACTTTACAGTCAGTATAGTAACACACGCTGCACTTTACAGTCAATATAGTAACACACGCTGCTCTTTACAGTCAGTATAGTAACGCATGCTGCACTTTACAGTCAGTATAGTAACACACGCTGCACTTTACAGTCAGTATAGTAACACATGCTGCACTTTACAGTCAGTATAGTAACACATGCTGCTCTTTACAGTCAGTATAGTAACACACGCTGCACTTTACAGTCAGTATAGTAATACATGCAGCACTTTACAGTCAGTATAGTAACACACGCGGCACTTTACAGTCAGTATAGTAACACATGCTGCACTTTACAGTCAGTATAGTAACACACGCTGCACTTTACAGTCAGTATAGTAACACATGCGGCACTTTACAGTCAGTATAGTAACGCACTCTGCACTTTACAGTCAGTATAGTAACACACGCTGCACTTTACAGTCAGTATAGTAACGCATGCGGCACTTTACAGTCAGTATAGTAACACATGCTGCTCTTTACAGTCAGTATAGTAACACACGCTGCTCTTTACAGTCAGTATAGTAACATACGCTGCACTTTACAGTCAGTATAGTAACACATGCGGCACTTTACAGTCAGTATAGTAACACACGCGGCACTTTACAGTCAGTATAGTAACACACGCGGCACTTTACAGTCAGTATAGTAACGCACGCTGCACTTTACAGTCAGTATAGTAACACACGCTGCACTTTACAGTCAGTATAGTAACACACGCTGCACTTTACAGTCAGTATAGTAACACACGCTGCACTTTACAGTCAGTATAGTAACACACGCTGCTCTTTACAGTCAGTATAGTAACACACGCTGCTCTTTACAGTCAGTATAGTAACACATGCTGCACTTTACAGTCAGTATAGTAACACACGCTGCACTTTACAGTCAGTATAGTAACACACGCTGCACTTTACAGTCAGTATAGTAACACACGCTGCACTTTACAGTCAGTATAGCAACGCACGCTGCACTTTACAGTCAGTATAGTAACACATGCTGCACTTTACAGTCAGTATAGTAACACACGCTGCACTTTACAGTCAGTATAGTAACACACGCTGCACTTTACAGTCAGTATAGTAACACACGCTGCACTTTACAGTCAGTATAGTAACACACGCTGCACTTTACAGTCAGTATAGTAACACACGCTGCACTTTACAGTCAGTATAGCAACGCACGCTGCACTTTACAGTCAGTATAGTAACACATGCGGCACTTTACAGTCAGTATAGTAACACATGCTGCACTTTACAGTCAGTATAGTAACACACGCTGCACTTTACAGTCAGTATAGTAACACACGCTGCACTTTACAGTCAGTATAGTAACACACGCTGCACTTTACAGTCAGTATAGTAACACACGCTGCACTTTACAGTCAGTATAGTAACACACGCTGCACTTTACAGTCAGTATAGTAACACATGCGGCACTTTACAGTCAGTATAGTAACACACGCTGCACTTTACAGTCAGTATAGTAACACATGCTGCACTTTACAGTCAGTATAGTAACACACGCTGCACTTTACAGTCAGTATAGTAACACATGCTGCTCTTTACAGTCAGTATAGTAACACACGCTGCTCTTTACAGTCAGTATAGTAACACACGCTGCTCTTTACAGTCAGTATAGTAACACACGCTGCACTTTACAGTCAGTATAGTAACACACGCTGCACTTTACAGTCAGTATAGTAACACATGCGGCACATTACAGTCAGTATAGTAACACACGCTGCACTTTACAGTCAGTATAGTAACACATGCTGCACTTTACAGTCAGTATAGTAACACACGCTGCACTTTACAGTCAGTATAGTAACACATGCTGCACTTTACAGTCAGTATAGTAACACATGCTGCACTTTACAGTCAGTATAGTAACACATGCTGCACTTTACAGTCAGTATAGTAACGCATGCTGCACTTTACAGTCAGTATAGTAACACACGCTGCTCTTTACAGTCAGTATAATAACACACGCTGCACTTTACAGTCAGTATAGTAACACACGCTGCTCTTTACAGTCAGTATAGTAACACACGCGGCACTTTACAGTCAGTATAGTAACACACGCTGCACTTTACAGTCAGTATAGTAACACATGCTGCTCTTTACAGTCAGTATAGTAACACATGCTGCTCTTTACAGTCAGTATAGTAACACACGCGGCACTTTACAGTCAGTATAGTAACACACGCTGCACTTTACAGTCAGTATAGTAACACACGCTGCACTTTACAGTCAGTATAGTAACACATGCGGCACTTTACAGTCAGTATAGTAACACATGCTGCACTTTACAGTCAGTATAGTAACACATGCTGCTCTTTACAGTCAGTATAGTAACACATGCGGCACTTTACAGTCAGTATAGTAACACACGCTGCACTTTACAGTCAGTATAGTAACACATGCGGCACTTTACAGTCAGTATAGTAACACACGCTGCACTTTACAGTCAGTATAGTAACACACGCTGCACTTTACAGTCAGTATAGTAACACACGCTGCACTTTACAGTCAGTATAGTAACACACGCTGCACTTTACAGTCAGTATAGTAACACACGCTGCACTTTACAGTCAGTATAGTAACACACGCTGCACTTTATAGTCAGTATAGTAACACATGCTGCACTTTACAGTCATTATAGTAACACACGCGGCACTTTACAGTCAGTATAGTAACACACGCTGCACTTTACAGTCAGTATAGTAACACATGCTGCACTTTACAGTCAGTATAGTAACACATGCGGCACTTTACAATCAGTATAGTAACACATGCAGCACTTTACAGTCAGTATAGTAACGCACGCTGCACTTTACAGTCAGTATAGTAACACACGCGGCACTTTACAGTCAGTATAGTAACACACCCTGCACTTTACAGTCAGTATAGTAACACACGCTGCACTTTACACTCAGTATAGTAACGCACGCTGCTCTTTACAGTCAGTATAGTAACACGCTGCACTTTACAGTCAGTATAGTAACACATGCTGCACTTTACAGTCAGTATAGTAACCCACGCTGCTCTTTACAGTCAGTATAGTAACACACGCTGCTCTTTACAGTCAGTATAGTAACCCACGCTGCTCTTTACAGTAAGTATAGTAACACATGCGGCACTTTACAGTCAGTATAGTAACACACGCTGCACTTTACAGTCAGTATAGTAACACATGCTGCTCTTTACAGTCAGTATAGTAACACACGCTGCACTTTACAGTCAGTATAGTAACACATGCTGCACTTTACAGTCAGTATAGTAACACATGCTGCTCTTTACAGTCAGTATATTAACACACGTTGCACTTTACAGTCAGTATAGTAACACACGCTGCACTTTACAGTCAGTATAGTAACACACGCTGCACTTTACAGTCAGTATAGTAACACATGCTGCACTTTACAGTCAGTATAGTAACACATGCTGCTCTTTACAGTCAGTATAGTAACACACGCTGCACTTTACAGTCAGTATAGTAACACATGTGGCACTTTACAGTCAGTATAGTAACACATGCTGCACTTTACAGTCAGTATAGTAACACATGTGGCACTTTACAGTCAGTATAGTAACACACGCTGCACTTTACAGTCAGTATAGTAACACATGTTGCACTTTACAGTCAGTATAGTAACACATGCTGCTCTTTACAGTCAGTATAGTAACACACGCTGCACTTTACAGTCAGTATAGTAACACATGTGGCACTTTACAGTCAGTATAGTAACACATGCTGCACTTTACAGTTAGTATAGTAACACATGCTGCACTTTACAGTCAGTATAGTAACACATGCGGCACTTTACAGTCAGTATAGTAACGCACGCTGCACTTTACAGTCAGTATAGTAACACACGCTGCACTTTACAGTCAGTATAGTAACACACGCTGCACTTTACAGTCAGTATAGTAACGCATGCTGCACTTTACAGTCAGTATAGTAACACACGCGGCACTTTACAGTCAGTATAGTAACGCACGCTGCACTTTACAGTCAGTATAGTAACACACGCTGCTCTTTACAGTCAGTATAGTAATACATGCTGCACTTTACAGTCAGTATAGTAACACATGCGGCACTTTAAGGTCAGTATAGTAACGCACGCTGCACTTTACAGTCAGTATAGTAACACGCTGCACTTTACAGTCAGTATAATAACACATGCTGCACTTTACAGTCAGTATAGTAACACATGCTGCTCTTTACAGTCAGTATAGTAACACATGCTGCACTTTACAGTCAGTATAGTAACACATGCTGCTCTTTACAGTCAGTATAGTAACACATGCGGCTCTTTACAGTCAGTATAGTAACACACGCTGCACTTTACAGTCAGTATAGTAACGCATGCTGCACTTTACAGTCAGTATAGTAACACACGCTGCACTTTACAGTCAGTATAGTAACACATGCTGCTCTTTACAGTCAGTATAGTAACACATGCGGCTCTTTACAGTCAGTATAGTAACACATGCTGCACTTTACAGTCAGTATAGTAACGCATGCTGCACTTTACAGTCAGTATAGTAACACACGCTGCACTTTACAGTCAGTATAGTAACACATGCTGCACTTTACAGTCAGTATAGTAACACACGCTGCTCTTTACAGTCAGTATAGTAACACATGCGGCACTTTACAGTCAGTATAGTAACACATGCTGCACTTTACAGTCAGTATAGTAACGCATGCTGCACTTTACAGTCAGTATAGTAACACATGCGGCTCTTTACAGTCAGTATAGTAACACACGCTGCTCTTTACAGTCAGTATAGTAACACACGCTGCACTTTACAGTCAGTATAGTAACACACGCTGCTCTTTACAGTCAGTATAGTAACACATGCGGCACTTTACAGTCAGTATAGTAACGCACGCTGCACTTTACAGTCAGTATAGTAACACATGCGGCACTTTACAGTCAGTATAGTAACACACGCTGCACTTTACAGTCAGTATAGTAACACATGCGGCACTTTACAGTCAGTATAGTAACACACGCTGCACTTTACAGTCAGTATAGTAACACATGCGGCACTTTACAGTCAGTATAGTAACACACGCTGCACTTTACAGTCAGTATAGTAACACATGCTGCACTTTACAGTCAGTATAGTAACACACGCTGCTCTTTACAGTCAGTATAGTAACACACGCTGCACTTTACAGTCAGTATAGTAACACACGCTGCTCTTTACAGTCAGTATAGTAACACATGCTGCACTTTACAGTCAGTATAGTAACACATGCTGCTCTTTACAGTCAGTATAGTAACACACACTGCTCTTTACAGTCAGTATAGTAACACATGCTGCACTTTACAGTCAGTATAGTAACACACGCTGCACTTTACAGTCAGTATAGTAACGCACGCTGCACTTTACAGTCAGTATAGTAAAACACGCTGCTCTTTACAGTCAGTATAGTAACACACGCTGCACTTTACAGTCAGTATAGTAACACATGCTGCACTTTACAGTCACTATAGTAACACATGCTGCACTTTACAGTCAGTATAGTAACACACGCTGCACTTTACAGTCAGTATAGTAACACATGCTGCACTTTACAGTCAGTATAGTAACACACGCTGCTCTTTACAGTCAGTATAGTAACACATGCTGCACTTTACAGTCAGTATAGTAACACATGCTGCACTTTACAGTCAGTATAGTAACACATGCTGCTCTTTACAGTCAGTATATTAACACATGCTGCACTTTACAGTCAGTATAGTAACACATGCTGCTCTTTACAGTCAGTATAGTAACACACGCTGCTCTTTACAGTCAGTATAGTAACACATGCTGCTCTTTACAGTCAGTATAGTAACGCACGCTGCACTTTACAGTCAGTATAGTAACACATGCTGCACTTTACAGTCAGTATAGTAACACATGCTGCACTTTACAGTCAGTATAGTAACACATGCTGCACTTTACAGTCAGTATAGTAACACACGCTGCTCTTTACAGTCAGTATAGTAACACATGCTGCACTTTACAGTCAGTATAGTAACACATGCGGCACTTTACAGTCAGTATAGTAACACATGCTGCACTTTACAGTCAGTATAGTAACACACGCTGCTCTTTACAGTCAGTATAGTAACACACGCTGCTCTTTACAGTCAGTATAGTAACACATGCTGCACTTTACAGTCAGTATAGTAACACACGCTGCACTTTACAGTCAGTATAGTAACACACGCTGCTCTTTACAGTCAGTATAGTAACGCACGCTGCACTTTACAGTCAGTATAGTAACACATGCTGCACTTTACAGTCAGTATAGTAACACACGCTGCTCTTTACAGTCAGTATAGTAACACACGCTGCTCTTTACAGTCAGTATAGTAACACATGCTGCACTTTACAGTCAGTATAGTAACACATGCTGCACTTTACAGTCAGTATAGTAACACATGCTGCTCTTTACAGTCAGTATAGTAACACACGCTGCACTTTACAGTCAGTATAGTAACACACGCTGCTCTTTACAGTCAGTATAGTAACGCACGCTGCACTTTACAGTCAGTATAGTAACACATGCTGCACTTTACAGTCAGTATAGTAACACACGCTGCTCTTTACAGTCAGTATAGTAACACATGCTGCACTTTACAGTCAGTATAGTAACGCACGCTGCACTTTACAGTCAGAATAGTAACACATGCTGCTCTTTACAGTCAGTATAGTAACACACGCTGCACTTTACAGTCAGTATAGTAACACATGCGCCACTTTACAGTCAGTATAGTAACACACGCTGCACTTTACAGTCAGTATAGTAACGCACGCTGCACTTTACAGTCAGTATAGTAACACACGCTGCTCTTTACAGTCAGTATAGTAACGCACGCTGCACTTTACAGTCAGTATAGTAACACACGCTGCTCTTTACAGTCAGTATAGTAACGCACGCTGCACTTTACAGTCAGTATAGTAACACATGCGGCACTTTACAGTCAGTATAGGAACACATGCTGCTCTTTACAGTCAGTATAGTAACACACGCTGCACTTTACAGTCAGTATAGTAACGCACGCTGCACTTTACAGTCAGTATAGTAACACACGCTGCACTTTACAGTCAGTATAGTAACGCACGCTGCACTTTACAGTCAGTATAGTAACACACGCTGCACTTTACAGTCAGTATAGTAACACATGCTGCACTTTACAGTCAGTATAGTAACGCACGCTGCACTTTACAGTCAGTATAGTAACGCACGCTGCACTTTACAGTCAGTATAGTAACACATGCGGCACTTTACAGTCAGTATAGTAACACATGCGGCACTTTACAGTCAGTATAGTAACACACGCTGCACTTTACAGTCAGTATAGTAACACATGCTGCACTTTACAGTCAGTATAGTAACACATGCGGCACTTTACAGTCAGTATAGTAACGCATGATGCACTTTACAGTCAGTATAGTAACACACGCTGCACTTTACAGTCAGTATAGTAACACATGCTGCACTTTACAGTCAGTATAGTAACACATGCTGCACTTTACAGTCAGTATAGTAACACATGCTGCACTTTACAGTCAGTATAGTAACACATGCTGCACTTTACAGTCAGTATAGTAACACATGCGGCACTTTACAGTCAGTATAGTAACACACGCTGCACTTTACAGTCAGTATAGTAACACATGCTGCACTTTACAGTCAGTATAGTAACACATGCGGCACTTTACAGTCAGTATAGTAACACACGCGGCACTTTACAGTCAGTATAGTAACACATGCTGCACTTTACAGTCAGTATAGTAACACATGCTGCACTTTACAGTCAGTATAGTAACACACGCTGCACTTTACAGTCAGTATAGTAACACATGCTGCACTTTACAGTCAGTATAGTAACACACGCTGCACTTTACAGTCAGTATAGTAATACATGCGGCACTTTACAGTCAGTATAGTAACACACGCTGCTCTTTACAGTCAGTATAGTAACACATGCTGCTCTTTACAGTCAGTATAGTAATACATGCGGCACTTTACAGTCAGTATAGTAACACATGCTGCACTTTACAGTCAGTATAGTAACACATGCTGCTCTTTACAGTCAGTATAGTAACACACGCTGCACTTTACAGTCAGTATAGTAACGCACGCTGCACTTTACAGTCAGTATAGTAACACACGCTGCTCTTTACAGTCAGTATAGTAACACATGCTGCACTTTACAGTCAGTATAGTAACACATGCGGCACTTTACAGTCAGTATAGTAACACATGCGGCACTTTACAGTCAGTATAGTAACACACGCTGCACTTTACAGTCAGTATAGTAACACATGCGGCACTTTACAGTCAGTATAGTAACACACGCTGCACTTTACAGTCAGTATAGTAACACATGCTGCTCTTTACAGTCAGTATAGTAACACACGCTGCTCTTTACAGTCAGTATAGTAACGCACGCTGCTCTTTACAGTCAGTATAGTAACACACGCTGCACTTTACAGTCAGTATAGTAACACACGCTGCTCTTTACAGTCAGTATAGTAACGCACGCTGCACTTTACAGTCAGTATAGTAACACACGCTGCTCTTTACAGTCAGTATAGTAACACACGCTGCACTTTACAGTCAGTATAGTAACACACGCTGCTCTTTACAGTCAGTATAGTAACGCACGCTGCACTTTACAGTCAGTATAGTAACACACGCTGCACTTTACAGTCAGTATAGTAACACACGCTGCACTTTACAGTCAGTATAGTAACACATGCTGCACTTTACAGTCAGTATAGTAACGCACGCTGCACTTTACAGTCAGTATAGTAACACATGCTGCACTTTACAGTCAGTATAGTAACACATGCGGCACTTTACAGTCAGTATAGTAACACACGCTGCTCTTTACAGTCAGTATAGTAACACATGCGGCACTTTACAGTCAGTATAGTAACACATGCTGCTCTTTACAGTCAGTATAGTAACACACGCTGCTCTTTACAGTCAGTATAGTAACACATGCGGCACTTTACAGTCAGTATAGTAACACATGCTGCACTTTACAGTCAGTATAGTAACACATGCTGCTCTTTACAGTCAGTATAGTAACACATGCTGCTCTTTACAGTCAGTATAGTAACACATGCTGCTCTTTACAGTCAGTATAGACACACACGCTGCACTTTACAGTCAGTATAGTAACACATGCGGCACTTTACAGTCAGTATAGGAACACATGCTGCACTTTACAGTCAGTATAGTAACACATGCTGCACTTTACAGTCAGTATAGTAACACATGCTGCACTTTACAGTCAGTATAGTAACACGCTGCACTTTACAGTCAGTATAGTAACGCACGCTGCACTTTACAGTCAGTATAGTAACACATGCGGCACTTTACAGTCAGTATAGTAACGCACGCTGCACTTTACAGTCAGTATAGTAACACACGCTGCACTTTACAGTCAGTATAGTAACGCACGCTGCTCTTTACAGTCAGTATAGTAACACACGCTGCACTTTACAGTCAGTATAGTAACGCACGCTGCACTTTACAGTCAGTATAGTAACACATGCGGCACTTTACAGTCAGTATAGTAACGCACGCGGCACTTTACAGTCAGTATAGTAACACATGCTGCACTTTACAGTCAGTATAGTAACACATGCGGCACTTTACAGTCAGTATAGTAACACACGCGGTACTTTACAGTCAGTATAGTAACACACGCTGCTCTTTACAGTCAGTATAGTAACACATGCTGCACTTTACAGTCAGTATAGTAACACATGCTGCACTTTACAGTCAGTATAGTAACACATGCTGCTCTTTACAGTCAGTATATTAACACATGCTGCACTTTACAGTCAGTATAGTAACACATGCTGCACTTTACAGTCAGTATAGTAACACACGCTGCTCTTTACAGTCAGTATAGTAACACACGCTGCTCTTTACAGTCAGTATAGTAACACATGCTGCACTTTACAGTCAGTATAGTAACACACGCTGCTCTTTACAGTCAGTATAGTAACACATGCTGCTCTTTACAGTCAGTATAGTAACGCACGCTGCACTTTACAGTCAGTATAGTAACACATGCTGCACTTTACAGTCAGTATAGTAACACATGCTGCACTTTACAGTCAGTATAGTAACACATGCTGCACTTTACAGTCAGTATAGTAACACACGCTGCTCTTTACAGTCAGTATAGTAACACATGCTGCACTTTACAGTCAGTATAGTAACACATGCGGCACTTTACAGTCAGTATAGTAACACATGCTGCACTTTACAGTCAGTATAGTAACACATGCGGCACTTTACAGTCAGTATAGTAACACATGCTGCACTTTACAGTCAGTATAGTAACACACGCTGCTCTTTACAGTCAGTATAGTAACACACGCTGCTCTTTACAGTCAGTATAGTAACACATGCTGCACTTTACAGTCAGTATAGTAACACACGCTGCACTTTACAGTCAGTATAGTAACGCACGCTGCTCTTTACAGTCAGTATAGTAACGCACGCTGCACTTTACAGTCAGTATAGTAACACATGCTGCACTTTACAGTCAGTATAGTAACACACGCTGCTCTTTACAGTCAGTATAGTAACACACGCTGCTCTTTACAGTCAGTATAGTAACACATGCTGCACTTTACAGTCAGTATAGTAACACATGCTGCACTTTACAGTCAGTATAGTAACACACGCTGCTCTTTACAGTCAGTATAGTAACGCACGCTGCACTTTACAGTCAGTATAGTAACACATGCTGCACTTTACAGTCAGTATAGTAACACACGCTGCTCTTTACAGTCAGTATAGTAACACATGCTGCACTTTACAGTCAGTATAGTAACGCACGCTGCACTTTACAGTCAGAATAGTAACACATGCTGCTCTTTACAGTCAGTATAGTAACACACGCTGCACTTTACAGTCAGTATAGTAACACATGCGCCACTTTACAGTCAGTATAGTAACACACGCTGCACTTTACAGTCAGTATAGTAACGCACGCTGCACTTTACAGTCAGTATAGTAACACACGCTGCTCTTTACAGTCAGTATAGTAACGCACGCTGCACTTTACAGTCAGTATAGTAACACACGCTGCTCTTTACAGTCAGTATAGTAACGCACGCTGCACTTTACAGTCAGTATAGTAACACATGCGGCACTTTACAGTCAGTATAGGAACACATGCTGCTCTTTACAGTCAGTATAGTAACACACGCTGCACTTTACAGTCAGTATAGTAACGCACGCTGCACTTTACAGTCAGTATAGTAACACACGCTGCACTTTACAGTCAGTATAGTAACGCACGCTGCACTTTACAGTCAGTATAGTAACACACGCTGCACTTTACAGTCAGTATAGTAACACATGCTGCACTTTACAGTCAGTATAGTAACACATGCTGCACTTTACAGTCAGTATAGTAACGCACGCTGCACTTTACAGTCAGTATAGTAACACATGCGGCACTTTACAGTCAGTATAGTAACACATGCGGCACTTTACAGTCAGTATAGTAACACACGCTGCACTTTACAGTCAGTATAGTAACACATGCTGCACTTTACAGTCAGTATAGTAACACATGCGGCACTTTACAGTCAGTATAGTAACGCATGATGCACTTTACAGTCAGTATAGTAACACACGCTGCACTTTACAGTCAGTATAGTAACACATGCTGCACTTTACAGTCAGTATAGTAACACATGCTGCACTTTACAGTCAGTATAGTAACACATGCTGCACTTTACAGTCAGTATAGTAACACATGCTGCACTTTACAGTCAGTATAGTAACACATGCGGCACTTTACAGTCAGTATAGTAACACACGCTGCACTTTACAGTCAGTATAGTAACACATGCTGCACTTTACAGTCAGTATAGTAACACATGCGGCACTTTACAGTCAGTATAGTAACACACGCGGCACTTTACAGTCAGTATAGTAACACATGCTGCACTTTACAGTCAGTATAGTAACACATGCTGCACTTTACAGTCAGTATAGTAACACACGCTGCACTTTACAGTCAGTATAGTAACACATGCTGCACTTTACAGTCAGTATAGTAACACACGCTGCACTTTACAGTCAGTATAGTAATACATGCGGCACTTTACAGTCAGTATAGTAACACACGCTGCACTTTACAGTCAGTATAGTAACGCACGCTGCACTTTACAGTCAGTATAGTAACACACGCTGCTCTTTACAGTCAGTATAGTAACACATGCTGCACTTTACAGTCAGTATAGTAACACATGCGGCACTTTACAGTCAGTATAGTAACACATGCGGCACTTTACAGTCAGTATAGTAACACACGCTGCACTTTACAGTCAGTATAGTAACACATGCGGCACTTTACAGTCAGTATAGTAACACACGCTGCACTTTACAGTCAGTATAGTAACACATGCTGCTCTTTACAGTCAGTATAGTAACACACGCTGCTCTTTACAGTCAGTATAGTAACGCACGCTGCTCTTTACAGTCAGTATAGTAACACACGCTGCACTTTACAGTCAGTATAGTAACACACGCTGCTCTTTACAGTCAGTATAGTAACGCACGCTGCACTTTACAGTCAGTATAGTAACACACGCTGCTCTTTACAGTCAGTATAGTAACACACGCTGCACTTTACAGTCAGTATAGTAACACACGCTGCTCTTTACAGTCAGTATAGTAACGCACGCTGCACTTTACAGTCAGTATAGTAACACACGCTGCACTTTACAGTCAGTATAGTAACACACGCTGCACTTTACAGTCAGTATAGTAACACATGCTGCACTTTACAGTCAGTATAGTAACGCACGCTGCACTTTACAGTCAGTATAGTAACACATGCTGCACTTTACAGTCAGTATAGTAACACATGCGGCACTTTACAGTCAGTATAGTAACACACGCTGCTCTTTACAGTCAGTATAGTAACACATGCGGCACTTTACAGTCAGTATAGTAACACATGCTGCTCTTTACAGTCAGTATAGTAACACACGCTGCTCTTTACAGTCAGTATAGTAACACATGCGGCACTTTACAGTCAGTATAGTAACACATGCTGCACTTTACAGTCAGTATAGTAACACATGCTGCTCTTTACAGTCAGTATAGTAACACATGCTGCTCTTTACAGTCAGTATAGTAACACATGCTGCTCTTTACAGTCAGTATAGACACACACGCTGCACTTTACAGTCAGTATAGTAACACATGCGGCACTTTACAGTCAGTATAGGAACACATGCTGCACTTTACAGTCAGTATAGTAACACATGCTGCACTTTACAGTCAGTATAGTAACACATGCTGCACTTTACAGTCAGTATAGTAACACGCTGCACTTTACAGTCAGTATAGTAACGCACGCTGCACTTTACAGTCAGTATAGTAACACACGCTGCACTTTACAGTCAGTATAGTAACGCACGCTGCACTTTACAGTCAGTATAGTAACACATGCGGCACTTTACAGTCAGTATAGTAACGCACGCGGCACTTTACAGTCAGTATAGTAACACATGCTGCACTTTACAGTCAGTATAGTAACACATGCGGCACTTTACAGTCAGTATAGTAACACACGCGGTACTTTACAGTCAGTATAGTAACGCACGCTGCACTTTACAGTCAGTATAGTAACGCATGCTGCACTTTACAGTCAGTATAGTAACACATGCGGCACTTTACAGTCAGTATAGTAACACACACGGCACTTTACAGTCAGTATAGTAACACATGCTGCACTTTACAGTCAGTATAGTAACACACGCTGCTCTTTACAGTCAGTATAGTAACGCATGCGGCACTTTACAGTCAGTATAGTAACACATGCGGCACTTTACAGTCAGTATAGTAACACATGCTGCACTTTACAGTCAGTATAGTAACGCACGCTGCACTTTACAGTCAGTATAGTAACGCACGCTGCTCTTTACAGTCAGTATAGTAACACACGCTGCACTTTACAGTCAGTATAGTAACACACGCTGCACTTTACAGTCAGTATAGTAACACATGCTGCACTTTACAGTCAGTATAGTAACGCACGCTGCACTTTACAGTCAGTATAGTAACACATGCTGCTCTTTACAGTCAGTATAGTAACGCACGCTGCACTTTACAGTCAGTATAGTAACACACGCTGCACTTTACAGTCAGTATAGTAACACATGCGGCACTTTACAGTCAGTATAGTAACGCACGCTGCACTTTACAGTCAGTATAGTAATGCATGCGGCACTTTACAGTCAGTATAGTAACACATGCGGCACTTTACAGTCAGTATAGTAACACACGCTGCACTTTACAGTCAGTATACTAACATATGCTGCTCTTTACAGTCAGTATAGTAACGCACGCTGCACTTTACAGTCAGTATAGTAACACATGCGGCACTTTACAGTCAGTATAGTAACACACGCTGCACTTTACAGTCAGTATAGTAACATATGCTGCTCTTTACAGTCAGTATAGTAACACATGCGGCACTTTACAGTCAGTATAGTAACGCACGCTGCACTTTACAGTCAGTATAGTAACACATGCGGCACTTTACAGTCAGTATAGTAACACACGCTGCACTTTACAGTCAGTATAGTAACACACGCTGCTCTTTACAGTCAGTATAGTAACACACGCTGCACTTTACAGTCAGTATAGTAACACATGCGGCACTTTACAGTCAGTATAGTAACACATGCGGCACTTTACAGTCAGTATAGTAACGCACGCTGCACTTTACAGTCAGTATAGTAACACATGCTGCACTTTACAGTCAGTATAGTAACACATGCGGCACTTTACAGTCAGTATAGTAACACATGCTGCACTTTACAGTCAGTATAGTAACACATGCGGCACTTTACAGTCAGTATAGTAACACACGCTGCACTTTACAGTCAGTATAGTAACGCACGCTGCACTTTACAGTCAGTATAGTAACGCATGCTGCACTTTACAGTCAGTATAGTAACACACGCTGCACTTTACAGTCAGTATAGTAACGCACGCTGCACTTTACAGTCAGTATAGTAACACACGCTGCACTTTACAGTCAGTATAGTAACACATGCGGCTCTTTACAGTCAGTATAGTAACACACGCGGCACTTTACAGTCAGTATAGTAACACATGCGGCACTTTACAGTCAGTATAGTAACGCACGCTGCACTTTACAGTCAGTATAGTAACACATGCGGCACTTTACAGTCAGTATAGTAACACACGCTGCACTTTACAGTCAGTATAGTAACACACGCTGCACTTTACAGTCAGTATAGTAACACACGCTGCACTTTACAGTCAGTATAGTAACGCACGCTGCACTTTACAGTCAGTATAGTAACACATGCTGCACTTTACAGTCAGTATAGTAACACACGCTGCACTTTACAGTCAGTATAGTAACACACGCTGCTCTTTACAGTCAGTATAGTAACACACGCTGCTCTTTACAGTCAGTATAGTAACACACGCTGCACTTTACAGTCAGTATAGTAACACATGCTGCACTTTACAGTCAGTATAGTAACACACGCTGCACTTTACAGTCAGTATAGTAACACACGCTGCACTTTACAGTCAGTATAGTAACACATGCTGCACTTTACAGTCAGTATAGTAACACACGCTGCACTTTACAGTCAGTATAGTAACACACGCTGCACTTTACAGTCAGTATAGTAACACATGCTGCACTTTACAGTCAGTATAGTAACACACGCTGCACTTTACAGTCAGTATAGTAACACATGCTGCACTTTACAGTCAGTATAGTAACACACGCTGCACTTTACAGTCAGTATAGTAACACACGCTGCACTTTACAGTCAGTATAGTAACACACGCTGCTCTTTACAGTCAGTATAGTAACACACGCTGCACTTTACAGTCAGTATAGTAACACATGCTGCTCTTTACAGTCAGTATAGTAACACATGCTGCACTTTACAGTCAGTATAGTAACACATGCTGCTCTTTACAGTCAGTATAGTAACGCACGCTGCACTTTACAGTCAGTATAGTAACACATGCTGCACTTTACAGTCAGTATAGTAACACACGCTGCACTTTACAGTCAGTATAGTAACACATACTGCACTTTACAGTCAGTATAGTAACACACGCTGCTCTTTACAGTCAGTATAGTAACACATGCGGCACTTTACAGTCAGTATAGTAACACACGCTGCACTTTACAGTCAGTATAGTAACACACGCTGCACTTTACAGTCAGTATAGTAACGCATGCTGCACTTTACAGTCAGTATAGTAACACATGCTGCACTTTACAGTCAGTATAGTAACACACGCTGCACTTTACAGTCAGTATAGTAACACACGCTGCACTTTACAGTCAGTATAGTAACACACGCTGCACTTTACAGTCAGTATAGTAACACACGCTGCACTTTACAGTCAGTATAGTAACACACGCTGCACTTTACAGTCAGTATAGTAACACACGCTGCTCTTTACAGTCAGTATAGTAACACACGCTGCTCTTTACAGTCAGTATAGTAACACACGCTGCACTTTACAGTCAGTATAGTAACACACGCTGCACTTTACAGTCAGTATAGTAACACACGCTGCTCTTTACAGTCAGTATAGTAACACATGCTGCTCTTTACAGTCAGTATAGTAACACACGCTGCACTTTACAGTCAGTATAGTAACACACGCTGCTCTTTACAGTCAGTATAGTAACACACGCTGCACTTTACAGTCAGTATAGTAACGCACGCTGCACTTTACAGTCAGTATAGTAACGCATGCGGCACTTTACAGTCAGTATAGTAACACACGCTGCTCTTTACAGTCAGTATAGTAACGCACGCTGCTCTTTACAGTCAGTATAGTAACACACGCTGCTCTTTACAGTCAGTATAGTAACACATGCGGCACTTTACAGTCAGTATAGTAACACACGCGGCACTTTACAGTCAGTATAGTAACACACGCTGCACTTTACAGTCAGTATAGTAACACACGCTGCACTTTACAGTCAGTATAGTAACACACGCTGCACTTTACAGTCAGTATAGTAACACATGCGGCACTTTACAGTCAGTATAGTAACACATGCTGCACTTTACAGTCAGTATAGTAACGCACGCTGCACTTTACAGTCAGTATAGTAACACATGCTGCACTTTACAGTCAGTATAGTAACACATGCTGCACTTTACAGTCAGTATAGTAACACATGCGGCACTTTACAGTCAGTATAGTAACACACGCGGCACTTTACAGTCAGTATAGTAACGCACGCTGCACTTTACAGTCAGTATAGTAACGCATGCTGCACTTTACAGTCAGTATAGTAACACATGCGGCACTTTACAGTCAGTATAGTAACACACACGGCACTTTACAGTCAGTATAGTAACACACGCTGCTCTTTACAGTCAGTATAGTAACGCATGCGGCACTTTACAGTCAGTATAGTAACACACGCTGCACTTTACAGTCAGTATAGTAACACACGCTGCACTTTACAGTCAGTATAGTAACACACGCTGCACTTTACAGTCAGTATAGTAACACATGCGGCAATTTACAGTCAGTATAGTAACACACGCTGCACTTTACAGTCAGTATAGTAACGCATGCTGCAATTTACAGTCAGTATAGTAACGCACGCTGCTCTTTACAGTCAGTATAGTAACACACGCGGCACTTTACAGTCAGTATAGTAACACACGCTGCACTTTACAGTCAGTATAGTAACACATGCGGCACTTTACAGTCAGTATAGTAACACATGCTGCACTTTACAGTCAGTATAGTAACGCACGCTGCACTTTACAGTCAGTATAGTAACACATGCTGCACTTTACAGTCAGTATAGTAACACATGCTGCACTTTACAGTCAGTATAGTAACGCACGCTGCACTTTACAGTCAGTATAGTAACACACGCTGCACTTTACAGTCAGTATAGTAACACATGCTGCACTTTACAGTCAGTATAGTAACACACGCTGCACTTTACAGTCAGTATAGTAACATATGCTGCTCTTTACAGTCAGTATAGTAACGCACGCTGCTCTTTACAGTCAGTATAGTAACACACGCGGCACTTTACAGTCAGTATAGTAACGCACGCTGCACTTTACAGTCAGTATAGTAACACATGCGGCACTTTACAGTCAGTATAGTAACACACGCTGCACTTTACAGTCAGTATAGTAACACATGCGGCACTTTACAGTCAGTATAGTAACACATGCTGCACTTTACAGTCAGTATAGTAACACGCGCTGCACTTTACAGTCAGTATAGTAACGCACGCTGCACTTTACAGTCAGTATAGTAACACACGCTGCACTTTACAGTCAGTATAGTAACACATGCGGCACTTTACAGTCAGTATAGTAACACACGCTGCTCTTTACAGTCAGTATAGTAACACACGCTGCACTTTACAGTCAGTATAGTAACACATGCGGCACTTTACAGTCAGTATAGTAACACACGCTGCTCTTTACAGTCAGTATAGTAACACATGCGGCACTTTACAGTTAGTATAGTAACACACGCTGCACTTTACAGTCAGTATAGTAACACATGCTGCTCTTTACAGTCAGTATAGTAACACACGCTGCTCTTTACAGTCAGTATAGTAACCCACGCTGCACTTTCCAGTCAGTATAGTAACACACGCTGCACTTTACAGTCAGTATAGTAACACATGCTGCACTTTACAGTCAGTATAGTAACACATGCTGCACTTTACAGTCAGTATAGTAACACATGCTGCACTTTACAGTCAGTATAGTAACACATGCTGCACTTTACAGTCAGTATAGTAACGCATGCTGCACTTTACAGTCAGTATAGTAACGCACGCTGCACTTTACAGTCAGTATAGTAACGCATGCTGCACTTTACAGTCATTATAGTAACACATGCTGCACTTTACAGTCAGTATAGTAACGCATGCTGCACTTTACAGTCAGTATAGTAACGCACGCTGCACTTTACAGTCAGTATAGTAACGCATGCTGCACTTTACAGTCATTATAGTAACACATGCTGCACTTTACAGTCAGTATAGTAACACATGCTGCACTTTACAGTCAGTATAGTAACACATGCTGCACTTTACAGTCAGTATAGTAACACATGCTGCACTTTACAGTCAGTATAGTAACGCATGCTGCACTTTACAGTCAGTATAGTAACGCACGCTGCACTTTACAGTCAGTATAGTAACGCATGCTGCACTTTACAGTCATTATAGTAACACATGCTGCACTTTACAGTCAGTATAGTAACGCATGCTGCACTTTACAGTCATTATAGTAACACATGCTGCACTTTACAGTCAGTATAGTAACACCTGCTGCACTTTACAGTCAGTATAGTAACACATGCTGCACTTTACAGTCAGTATAGTAACACATGCTGCACTTTACAGTCAATATAGTAACACACGCTGCTCTTTACAGTCAGTATAGTAACACATGCTGCACTTTACAGTCAGTATAGTAACACATGCTGCACTTTACAGTCATTATAGTAACACACGCTGCTCTTTACAGTCAGTATAGTAACACACGCTGCACTTTACAGTCAGTATAGTAACGCACGCTGCACTTTACAGTCAGTATAGTAACACATGCTGCTCTTTACAGTCAGTATAGTAACACCTGCTGCACTTTACAGTCAGTATAGTAACACATGCTGCACTTTACAGTCAGTATAGTAACACACGCTGCACTTTACAGTCAGTATAGTAACACATGCAGCACTTTACAGTCAGTATAGTAACACATGCTGCTCTTTACAGTCAGTATAGTAACACCTGCTGCACTTTACAGTCAGTATAGTAACACATGCTGCACTTTACAGTCAGTATAGTAACACATGCGGCACTTTACAGTCAGTATAGTAACACACGCTGCACTTTACAGTCAGTATAGTAACACATGCGGCACTTTACAGTCAGTATAGTAACACACGCTGCTCTTTACAGTCAGTATAGTAACGCACGCTGCACTTTACAGTCAGTATAGTAACGCATGCGGCACTTTACAGTCAGTATAGTAACGCACGCTGCACTTTACAGTCAGTATAGTAACACACGCTGCACTTTACAGTCAGTATAGTAACACATGCTGCTCTTTACAGTCAGTATAGTAACGCACGCTGCACTTTACAGTCAGTATAGTAACACATGCGTCACTTTACAGTCAGTATAGTAACACATGCGGCACTTTACAGTCAGTATAGTAATGCATGCTGCTCTTTACAGTCAGTATAGTAACACATGCTGCACTTTACAGTCAGTATAGTAACACACGCTGCACTTTACAGTCAGTATAGTAACACATGCTGCACTTTACAGTCAGTATAGTAACACATGCTGCACTTTACAGTCAGTATAGTAACACATGCGGCACTTTACAGTCAGTATAGTAACACACGCTGCTCTTTACAGTCAGTATAGTAACACATGCGTCACTTTACAGTCAGTATAGTAACACACGCTGCACTTTACAGTCAGTATAGTAACACACGCTGCACTTTACAGTCAGTATAGTAACACATGCTGCACTTTACAGTCAGTATAGTAACACATGCTGCACTTTACAGTCAGTATAGTAACACATGCGTCACTTTACAGTCAGTATAGTAACACACGCTGCACTTTACAGTCAGTATAGTAACACATGCTGCACTTTACAGTCAGTATAGTAACACATGCGGCACTTTACAGTCAGTATAGTAACACACGCTGCACTTTACAGTCAGTATAGTAACACACGCTGCTCTTTACAGTCAGTATAGTAACACACGCTGCACTTTACAGTCAGTATAGTAACACACGCTGCACTTTACAGTCAGTATAGTAACACACGCTGCACTTTACAGTCAGTATAGTAACACACGCTGCACTTTACAGTCAGTATAGTAACACACGCTGCACTTTACAGTCAGTATAGTAACACACGCTGCTCTTTACAGTCAGTATAGTAACACACGCTGCACTTTACAGTCAGTATAGTAACACACGCTGCACTTTACAGTCAGTATAGTAACACACGCTGCACTTTACAGTCAGTATAGTAATACATGCTGCACTTTACAGTCAGTATAGTAATACATGCTGCACTTTACAGTCAGTATAGTAACACATGCTGCACTTTACAGTCAGTATAGTAACACATGCGTCACTTTACAGTCAGTATAGTAACACACGCTGCACTTTACAGTCAGTATAGTAACACATGCTGCACTTTACAGTCAGTATAGTAACACATGCTGCACTTTACAGTCAGTATAGTAACACATGCGTCACTTTACAGTCAGTATAGTAACACACGCTGCACTTTACAGTCAGTATAGTAACACACGCTGCACTTTACAGTCAGTATAGTAACACATGCGGCACTTTACAGTCAGTATAGTAACGCACGCTGCACTTTACAGTCAGTATAGTAACACACGCGGCACTTTACAGTCAGTATAGTAACATACGCTGCACTTTACAGTCAATATAGTAACACACGCTGCTCTTTACAGTCAGTATAGTAACGCACGCTGCACTTTACAGTCAGTATAGTAACACATGCGGCACTTTACAGTCAGTATAGTAACACATGCTGCACATTACAGTCAGTATAGTAACACATGCTGCACTTTACAGTCAGTATAGTAACACATGCGGCACTTTACAGTCAGTATAGTAACACACGCTGCTCTTTACAGTCAGTATAGTAACACACGCTGCTCTTTACAGTCAGTATAGTAACACACGCTGCTCTTTACAGTCAGTATAGTAACGCACGCTGCACTTTACAGTCAGTATAGTAACACACGCTGCTCTTTACAGTCAGTATAGTAACGCACGCTGCACTTTACAGTCAGTATAGTAACACACGCTGCTCTTTACAGTCAGTATAGTAACACATGCTGCACTTTACAGTCAGTATAGTAACACACGCTGCACTTTACAGTCAATATAGTAACACACGCTGCTCTTTACAGTCAGTATAGTAACGCACGCTGCACTTTACAGTCAGTATAGTAACACATGCGGCACTTTACAGTCAGTATAGTAACACACGCTGCACTTTACAGTCAGTATAGTAACACATGCTGCACATTACAGTCAGTATAGTAACACCTGCTGCACTTTACAGTCAGTATAGTAAAACATGCGGCACTTTACAGTCAGTATAGTAACACACACTGCACTTTACAGTCAGTATAGTAACACATGCTGCACTTTACAGTCAGTATAGTAACACACGCTGCTCTTTACAGTCAGTATAGTAACGCACGCTGCACTTTACAGTCAGTATAGTAACACACGCTGCTCTTTACAGTCAGTATAGTAACGCACGCTGCACTTTACAGTCAGTATAGTAACGCACGCTGCACTTTACAGTCAGTATAGTAACGCACGCTGCACTTTACAGTCAGTATAGTAACACACGCTGCACTTTACAGTCAGTATAGTAACACACGCTGCACTTTACAGTCAGTATAGTAACACACGCTGCACTTTACAGTCAGTATAGTAACACACGCTGCACTTTACAGTCAGTATAGTAACACACGCTGCTCTTTACAGTCAGTATAGTAACACACGCGGCACTTTACAGTCAGTATAGTAACACATGCTGCACTTTACAGTCAGTATAGTAACACATGCTGCACTTTACAGTCAGTATAGTAACACATGCTGCTCTTTACAGTCAGTATAGTAACGCATGCTGCTCTTTACAGTCAGTATAGTAACACACGCGGCACTTTACAGTCAGTATAGTAACGCATGCGGCACTTTACAGTCAGTATAGTAACACACGCTGCACTTTACAGTCAATATAGTAACGCACGCTGCACTTTACAGTCAGTATAGTAACACATGCTGCACTTTACAGTCAGTATAGTAACACATGCTGCACTTTACAGTCAGTATAGTAACACATGCGGCACTTTACAGTCAGTATAGGAACACACGCTGCACTTTACAGTCAGTATAGTAACACATGCTGCACTTTACAGTCAGTATAGTAACACATGCTGCACTTTACAGTCAGTATAGTAACACATGCTGCTCTTTACAGTCAGTATAGTAACACATGCTGCACTTTACAGTCAGTATAGTAACACACGCTGCTCTTTACAGTCAGTATAGTAACACATGCGGCACTTTACAGTCAGTATAGTAACACACGCTGCTCTTTACAGTCAGTATAGTAACACATGCTGCACTTTACAGTCAGTATAGTAACACATGCTGCACTTTACAGTCAGTATAGTAACACATGCTGCACTTTACAGTCAGTATAGTAACACACGCTGCTCTTTACAGTCAGTATAGTAACACATGCTGCACTTTACAGTCAGTATAGTAACACATGCTGCACTTTACAGTCAGTATAGTAACACACGCTGCTCTTTACAGTCAGTATAGTAACACATGCGGCACTTTACAGTCAGTATAGTAACACATGCTGCACTTTACAGTCAGTATAGTAACACATGCGGCACTTTACAGTCAGTATAGTAACACATGCTGCACTTTACAGTCAGTATAGTAACACACGCTGCTCTTTACAGTCAGTATAGTAACACACGCTGCTCTTTACAGTCAGTATAGTAACACATGCTGCACTTTACAGTCAGTATAGTAACACACGCTGCACTTTACAGTCAGTATAGTAACACACGCTGCTCTTTACAGTCAGTATAGTAACGCACGCTGCACTTTACAGTCAGTATAGTAACACATGCTGCACTTTACAGTCAGTATAGTAACACACGCTGCTCTTTACAGTCAGTATAGTAACACACGCTGCTCTTTACAGTCAGTATAGTAACACATGCTGCACTTTACAGTCAGTATAGTAACACATGCTGCACTTTACAGTCAGTATAGTAACACACGCTGCTCTTTACAGTCAGTATAGTAACGCACGCTGCACTTTACAGTCAGTATAGTAACACATGCTGCACTTTACAGTCAGTATAGTAACACACGCTGCTCTTTACAGTCAGTATAGTAACACATGCTGCACTTTACAGTCAGTATAGTAACGCACGCTGCACTTTACAGTCAGAATAGTAACACATGCTGCTCTTTACAGTCAGTATAGTAACACACGCTGCACTTTACAGTCAGTATAGTAACACATGCGCCACTTTACAGTCAGTATAGTAACACACGCTGCACTTTACAGTCAGTATAGTAACGCACGCTGCACTTTACAGTCAGTATAGTAACACACGCTGCTCTTTACAGTCAGTATAGTAACGCACGCTGCACTTTACAGTCAGTATAGTAACACACGCTGCTCTTTACAGTCAGTATAGTAACGCACGCTGCACTTTACAGTCAGTATAGTAACACATGCGGCACTTTACAGTCAGTATAGGAACACATGCTGCTCTTTACAGTCAGTATAGTAACACACGCTGCACTTTACAGTCAGTATAGTAACGCACGCTGCACTTTACAGTCAGTATAGTAACACACGCTGCACTTTACAGTCAGTATAGTAACGCACGCTGCACTTTACAGTCAGTATAGTAACACACGCTGCACTTTACAGTCAGTATAGTAACACATGCTGCACTTTACAGTCAGTATAGTAACACATGCTGCACTTTACAGTCAGTATAGTAACGCACGCTGCACTTTACAGTCAGTATAGTAACACATGCGGCACTTTACAGTCAGTATAGTAACACATGCGGCACTTTACAGTCAGTATAGTAACACACGCTGCACTTTACAGTCAGTATAGTAACATATGCTGCACTTTACAGTCAGTATAGTAACACATGCGGCACTTTACAGTCAGTATAGTAACGCATGATGCACTTTACAGTCAGTATAGTAACACACGCTGCACTTTACAGTCAGTATAGTAACACATGCTGCACTTTACAGTCAGTATAGTAACACATGCTGCACTTTACAGTCAGTATAGTAACACATGCTGCACTTTACAGTCAGTATAGTAACACATGCTGCACTTTACAGTCAGTATAGTAACACATGCGGCACTTTACAGTCAGTATAGTAACACACGCTGCACTTTACAGTCAGTATAGTAACACATGCTGCACTTTACAGTCAGTATAGTAACACATGCGGCACTTTACAGTCAGTATAGTAACACACGCGGCACTTTACAGTCAGTATAGTAACACATGCTGCACTTTACAGTCAGTATAGTAACACATGCTGCACTTTACAGTCAGTATAGTAACACACGCTGCACTTTACAGTCAGTATAGTAACACATGCTGCACTTTACAGTCAGTATAGTAACACACGCTGCACTTTACAGTCAGTATAGTAATACATGCGGCACTTTACAGTCAGTATAGTAACACACGCTGCACTTTACAGTCAGTATAGTAACGCACGCTGCACTTTACAGTCAGTATAGTAACACACGCTGCTCTTTACAGTCAGTATAGTAACACATGCTGCACTTTACAGTCAGTATAGTAACACATGCGGCACTTTACAGTCAGTATAGTAACACATGCGGCACTTTACAGTCAGTATAGTAACACACGCTGCACTTTACAGTCAGTATAGTAACACATGCGGCACTTTACAGTCAGTATAGTAACACACGCTGCACTTTACAGTCAGTATAGTAACACATGCTGCTCTTTACAGTCAGTATAGTAACACACGCTGCTCTTTACAGTCAGTATAGTAACGCACGCTGCTCTTTACAGTCAGTATAGTAACACACGCTGCACTTTACAGTCAGTATAGTAACACACGCTGCTCTTTACAGTCAGTATAGTAACGCACGCTGCACTTTACAGTCAGTATAGTAACACACGCTGCTCTTTACAGTCAGTATAGTAACACACGCTGCACTTTACAGTCAGTATAGTAACACACGCTGCTCTTTACAGTCAGTATAGTAACGCACGCTGCACTTTACAGTCAGTATAGTAACACACGCTGCACTTTACAGTCAGTATAGTAACACACGCTGCACTTTACAGTCAGTATAGTAACACATGCTGCACTTTACAGTCAGTATAGTAACGCACGCTGCACTTTACAGTCAGTATAGTAACACATGCTGCACTTTACAGTCAGTATAGTAACACATGCGGCACTTTACAGTCAGTATAGTAACACACGCTGCTCTTTACAGTCAGTATAGTAACACATGCGGCACTTTACAGTCAGTATAGTAACACATGCTGCTCTTTACAGTCAGTATAGTAACACACGCTGCTCTTTACAGTCAGTATAGTAACACATGCGGCACTTTACAGTCAGTATAGTAACACATGCTGCACTTTACAGTCAGTATAGTAACACATGCTGCTCTTTACAGTCAGTATAGTAACACATGCTGCTCTTTACAGTCAGTATAGTAACACATGCTGCTCTTTACAGTCAGTATAGACACACACGCTGCACTTTACAGTCAGTATAGTAACACATGCGGCACTTTACAGTCAGTATAGGAACACATGCTGCACTTTACAGTCAGTATAGTAACACATGCTGCACTTTACAGTCAGTATAGTAACACATGCTGCACTTTACAGTCAGTATAGTAACACGCTGCACTTTACAGTCAGTATAGTAACACATGCTGCACTTTACAGTCAGTATAGTAACACGCTGCACTTTACAGTCAGTATAGTAACACATGCTGCACTTTACAGTCAGTATAGTAACACATGCTGCACTTTACAGTCAGTAT
>NW_027462395.1:0-56599 GCF_050947455.1 Rhinoderma darwinii
AAAAACCAAGATCGAGCGTCTAGGATTTACTTGTCAATAGCTCGCCTGGGAAACATCCAGAGAAGTCAAAGACAGTGCTTCTATACTAATTGCCAGGCGCTGAGACGAATGCCGCCAAGATCTAGCGTCTATGACTTACGGTTCAAGAATTAGCCTCAGAAACAGTGGGAAACAGTGCTTCTATACTAATTGCCAGGCGCTGAGACGAATGCCGCCAAGCTCGAGCGTCTAAGACTTACGGTTCAAGAATTAGCCTCAGAAACAGTGGTTCTGAACATGCTGCCAATAGCTCGCCTGGGAAACATCCAGAGAAGTCCAAGATAGTGTTTTTTAGACGGGCTGCCACGAGCTGAAACGAATGCAGCCAAGAGCGAGCGTCTGTGACTTACGGTTCAAGAGTTATTCACAGAAACATGGTTCTGAACTTTGCTGCCAGCCGCGAAAGCGAAAATAACCAAGATCGAGCGTCTAGGATTTACTTGTCAATAGCTCGCCTGGGAAACATCCAGAGAAGTCAAAGACAGTGCTTATATACTAATTGCCAGGCGCTGAGACGAATGCCGCCAAGATCTAACGTCTATGACTTACGGTTCAAGAATTAGCCTCAGAAACAGTGGGAAACAGTGCTTCTATACTAATTGCCAGGCGCTGAGACGAATGCCGCCAAGCTCGAGCGTCTAAGACTTACGGTTCAAGAATTAGCCTCAGAAACAGTGGTTCTGAACATGCTGCCAATAGCTCGCCTGGGAAACATCCAGAGAAGTCCAAGATAGTGTTTTTTAGACGGGCTGCCACGAGCTGAAACGAATGCAGCCAAGAGCGAGCGTCTGTGACTTACGGTTCAAGAGTTATTCACAGAAACATGGTTCTGAACTTTGCTGCCAGCCGCGAAAGCGAAAATAACCAAGATCGAGCGTCTAGGATTTACTTGTCAATAGCTCGCCTGGGAAACATCCAGAGAAGTCAAAGACAGTGCTCCTATACTAATTGCCAGGCGCTGAGACGAATGCCGCCAAGATCTAGCGTCTATGACTTACGGTTCAAGAATTAGCCTCAGAAACAGTGGGAAACAGTGCTTTTATACTAATTGCCAGGCGCTGAGACGAATGCCGCCAAGATCGAGCGTCTATGACTTACGGTTCAAGAATTAGCCTCAGAAACAGTGGTTCTGAACATGCTGCCAATAGCTCGCCTGGGAAACATCCAGAGAAGTCCAAGATAGTGTTTTTTAGACTGGCTGCCACGAGCTGAAACGAATGCAGCCAAGAGCGAGCGTCTGTGACTTACGGTTCAAGAGTTATTCACAGAAACATGGTTCTGAACTTTGCTGCCAGCCGCGAAAGCGAAAATAACCAAGATCGAGCGTCTAGGATTTACTTGTCAATAGCTCGCCTGGGAAACATCCAGAGAAGTCAAAGACAGTGCTTCTATACTAATTGCCAGGCGCTGAGACGAATGCCGCCAAGATCTAGCGTCTATGACTTACGGTTCAAGAATTAGCCTCAGAAACAGTGGGAAACAGTGCTTCTATACTAATTGCCAGGCGCTGAGACGAATGCCGCCAAGCTCGAGCGTCTAAGACTTACGGTTTAAGAATTAGCCTCAGAAACAGTGGTTCTGAACATGCTGCCAATAGCTCGCCTGGGAAACATCCAGAGAAGTCCAAGATAGTGTTTTTTAGACGGGCTGCCACGAGCTGAAACGAATGCAGCCAAGAGCGAGCGTCTGTGACTTACGGTTCAAGAGTTATTTACAGAAACATGGTTCTGAACTTTGCTGCCAGCCGCGAAAGCGAAAATAACCAAGATCGAGCGTCTAGGATTTACTTGTCAATAGCTCGCCTGGGAAACATCCAGAGAAGTCAAAGACAGTGCTTCTATACTAATTGCCAGGCGCTGAGATGAATGCCGCCAAGATCTAGCGTCTATGACTTACGGTTCAAGAATTAGCCTCAGAAACAGTGGGAAACAGTGCTTTTATACTAATTGCCAGGCGCTGAGACGAATGCCGCCAAGATCGAGCGTCTATGACTTACGGTTCAAGAATTAGCCTCAGAAACAGTGGTTCTGAACATGCTGCCAATAGCTCGCCTGGGAAACATCCAGAGAAGTCCAAGATAGTGTTTTTAGACTGGCTGCCACGAGCTGAAACGAATGCAGCCAAGAGCGAGCGTCTGTGACTTACGGTTCAAGAGTTATTCACAGAAACATGGTTCTGAACTTTGCTGCCAGCCGCGAAAGCGAAAATAACCAAGATCGAGCGTCTAGGATTTACTTGTCAATAGCTCGCCTGGGAAACATCCAGAGAAGTCAAAGACAGTGCTTCTATACTAATTGCCAGGCGCTGAGACGAATGCCGCCAAGATCTAGCGTCTATGACTTACGGTTCAAGAATTAGCCTCAGAAACAGTGGGAAACAGTGCTTCTATACTAATTGCCAGGCGCTGAGACGAATGCCGCCAAGCTCGAGCGTCTAAGACTTACGGTTCAAGAATTAGCCTCAGAAACAGTGGTTTCTGAACATGCTGCCAATAGCTCGCCTGGGAAAACATCCAGAGAAGTCCAAGATAGTGTTTTTTAGACGGGCTGCCACGAGCTGAAACGAATGCAGCCAAGAGCGAGCGTCTGTGACTTACGGTTCAAGAGTTATTCACAGAAACATGGTTCTGAACTTTGCTGCCAGCCGCGAAAGCGAAAATAACCAAGATCGAGCGTCTAGGATTTACTTGTCAATAGCTCGCCTGGGAAACATCCAGAGAAGTCAAAGACAGTGCTTATATACTAATTGCCAGGCGCTGAGACGAATGCCGCCAAGATCTAACGTCTATGACTTACGGTTCAAGAATTAGCCTCAGAAACAGTGGGAAACAGTGCTTCTATACTAATTGCCAGGCGCTGAGACGAATGCCGCCAAGCTCGAGCGTCTAAGACTTACGGTTCAAGAATTAGCCTCAGAAAACAGTGGTTCTGAACATGCTGCCAATAGCTCGCCTGGGAAACATCCAGAGAAGTCCAAGATAGTGTTTTTTAGACGGGCTGCCACGAGCTGAAACGAATGCAGCCAAGAGCGAGCGTCTGTGACTTACGGTTCAAGAGTTATTCACAGAAACATGGTTCTGAACTTTGCTGCCAGCCGCGAAAGCGAAAATAACCAAGATCGAGCGTCTAGGATTTACTTGTCAATAGCTCGCCTGGGAAACATCCAGAGAAGTCAAAGACAGTGCTTCTATACTAATTGCCAGGCGCTGAGACGAATGCCGCCAAGATCTAGCGTCTATGACTTACGGTTCAAGAATTAGCCTCAGAAACAGTGGGAAACAGTGCTTTTATACTAATTGCCAGGCGCTGAGACGAATGCCGCCAAGATCGAGCGTCTATGACTTACGGTTCAAGAATTAGCCTCAGAAACAGTGGTTCTGAACATGCTGCCAATAGCTCGCCTGGGAAACATCCAGAGAAGTCCAAGATAGTGTTTTTTAGACTGGCTGCCACGAGCTGAAACGAATGCAGCCAAGAGCGAGCGTCTGTGACTTACGGTTCAAGAGTTATTCACAGAAACATGGTTCTGAACTTTGCTGCCAGCCGCGAAAGCGAAAATAACCAAGATCGAGCGTCTAGGATTTACTTGTCAATAGCTCGCCTGGGAAACATCCAGAGAAGTCAAAGACAGTGCTTCTATACTAATTGCCAGGCGCTGAGACGAATGCCGCCAAGATCTAGCGTCTATGACTTACGGTTCAAGAATTAGCCTCAGAAACAGTGGGAAACAGTGCTTCTATACTAATTGCCAGGCGCTGAGACGAATGCCGCCAAGCTCGAGCGTCTAAGACTTACGGTTTAAGAATTAGCCTCAGAAAACAGTGGTTCTGAACATGCTGCCAATAGCTCGCCTGGGAAACATCCAGAGAAGTCCAAGATAGTGTTTTTAGACGGGCTGCCACGAGCTGAAACGAATGCAGCCAAGAGCGAGCGTCTGTGACTTACGGTTCAAGAGTTATTTACAGAAACATGGTTCTGAACTTTGCTGCCAGCCGCGAAAGCGAAAATAACCAAGATCGAGCGTCTAGGAATTTACTTGTCAATAGCTCGCCTGGGAAACATCCAGAGAAGTCAAAGACAGTGCTTCTATACTAATTGCCAGGCGCTGAGATGAATGCCGCCAAGATCTAGCGTCTATGACTTACGGTTCAAGAATTAGCCTCAGAAACAGTGGGAAACAGTGCTTCTATACTAATTGCCAGGCGCTGAGACGAATGCCGCCAAGATCGAGCGTCTATGACTTACGGTTCAAGAATTAGCCTCAGAAACAGTGGTTCTGAACATGCTGCCAATTGCTCGCCTGGGAAACATCCAGAGAAGTCCAAGATAGTGTTTTTTAGACGGGCTGCCACGAGCTGAAACGAATGCAGCCAAGAGCGAGCGTCTGTGACTTACGGTTCAAGAGTTATTCACAGAAACATGGTTCTGAACTTTGCTGCCAGCCGCGAAAGCGAAAATAACCAAGATCGAGCGTCTAGGATTTACTTGTCAATAGCTCGCCTGGGAAACATCCAGAGAAGTCAAAGACAGTGCTTCTATACTAATTGCCAGGCGCTGAGATGAATGGCGCCAAGATCTAGCGTCTATGACTTACGGTTCAAGAATTAGCCTCAGAAACAGTGGGAAACAGTGCTTCTATACTAATTGCCAGGCGCTGAGACGAATGCCGCCAAGATCTAGCGTCTATGACTTACGGTTCAAGAATTAGCCTCAGAAACAGTGGGAAACAGTGCTTCTATACTAATTGCCAGGCGCTGAGACGAATGGCGGCAAGATCGAGCGTCTAAGACTTACGGTTCAAGAATTAGCCTCAGAAACAGTGGTTCTGAACATGCTGCAATTGCTCGCCTGGGAAACATCCAGAGAAGTCCAAGATAGTGTTTTTTAGACGGGCTGCCACGAGCTGAAACGAATGCAGCCAAGAGCGAGCGTCTGTGACTTACGGTTCAAGAGTTATTCACAGAAACATGGTTCTGAACTTTGCTGCCAGCCGCGAAAGCGAAAATAACCAAGATCGAGCGTCTAGGATTTACTTGTCAATAGCTCGCCTGGGAAACATTCAGAGAAGTCAAAGACAGTGCTTCTATACTAATTGCCAGGCTCTGAGACGAATGCCGCCAAGATCTAGCGTCTATGACTTACGGTTCAAGAATTAGCCTCAGAAACAGTGGGAAACAGTGCTTCTATACTAATTGCCAGGCGCTGAGACGAATGCCGCCAAGATCGAGCGTCTATGACTTACGGTTCAAGAATTAGCCTCAGAAACAGTGGTTCTGAACATGCTGCCAATTGCTCGCCTGGGAAACATCCAGAGAAGTCCAAGATAGTGTTTTTTAGACGGGCTGCCACGAGCTGAAACGAATGCAGCCAAGAGCGAGCGTCTGTGACTTACGGTTCAAGAGTTATTCACAGAAACATGGTTCTGAACTTTGCTGCCATGCGCGAAAGCGAAAATAACCAAGATCGAGCGTCTAGGATTTACTTGTCAATAGCTCGCCTGGGAAACATCCAGAGAAAGTCAAAGACAGTGCTTCTATACTAATTGCCAGGCGCTGAGATGAATGGCGCCAAGATCTAGCGTCTATGACTTACGGTTCAAGAATTAGCCTCAGAAACAGTGGGAAACAGTGCTTCTATACTAATTGCCAGGCGCTGAGACGAATGCCGCCAAGATTCTAGCGTCTATGACTTACGGTTCAAGAATTAGCCTCAGAAACAGTGGGAAACAGTGCTTCTATACTAATTGCCAGGCGCTGAGACGAATGGCGGCAAGATCGAGCGTCTAAGACTTACGGTTCAAGAATTAGCCTCAGAAACAGTGGTTCTGAACATGCTGCCAATTGCTCGCCTGGGAAACATCCAGAGAAGTCCAAGATAGTGTTTTTAGACGGGCTGCCACGAGCTGAAACGAATGCAGCCAAGAGCGAGCGTCTGTGACTTACGGTTCAAGAGTTATTCACAGAAACATGGTTCTGAACTTTGCTGCCAGCCGCGAAAAGCGAAAATAACCAAGATCGAGCGTCTAGGATTTACTTGTCAATAGCTCGCCTGGGAAACATTCAGAGAAGTCAAAGACAGTGCTTCTATACTAATTGCCAGGCTCTGAGACGAATGCCGCCAAGATCTAGCGTCTATGACTTACGGTTCAAGAATTAGCCTCAGAAACAGTGGGGAAACAGTGCTTCTATACTAATTGCCAGGCGCTGAGACGAATGCCGCCAAGCTCGAGCGTCTAAGACTTACGGTTCAAGAATTAGCCTCAGAAACAGTGGTTCTGAACATGCTGCCAATAGCTCGCCTGGGAAACATCCAGAGAAGTCCAAGATAGTGTTTTTTAGACGGGCTGCCACGAGCTGAAACGAATGCAGCCAAGAGCGAGCGTCTGTGACTTACGGTTCAAGAGTTATTCACAGAAACATGGTTCTGAACTTTGCTGCCAGCCGCGAAAGCGAAAATAACCAAGATCGAGCGTCTAGGATTTACTTGTCAATAGCTCGCCTGGGAAACATCCAGAGAAGTCAAAGACAGTGCTTCTATACTAATTGCCAGGCGCTGAGACGAATGCCGCCAAGATCTAGCGTCTATGACTTACGGTTCAAGAATTAGCCTCAGAAACAGTGGGAAACAGTGCTTCTATACTAATTGCCAGGCGCTGAGACGAATGCCGCCAAGATCGAGCGTCTATGACTTACGGTTCAAGAATTAGCCTCAGAAACAGTGGTTCTGAACATGCTGCCAATTGCTCGCCTGGGAAACATCCAGATAAGTCCAAGATAGTGTTTTTTAGACGGGCTGCCACGAGCTGAAACGAATGCAGCCAAGAGCGAGCGTCTGTGACTTACGGTTCAAGAGTTATTCACAGAAACATGGTTCTGAACTTTGCTGCCAGCCGCGAAAGCGAAAATAACCAAGATCGAGCGTCTAGGATTTACTTGTCAATAGTTCGCCTGGGAAACATCCAGAGAAGTCAAAGACAGTGCTTCTATACTAATTGCCAGGCGCTGAGACGAATGCCGCCAAGATCTAGCGTCTATGACTTACGGTTCAAGAATTAGCCTCAGAAACAGTGGGAAACAGTGCTTTTATACTAATTGCCAGGCGCTGAGACGAATGCCGCCAAGATCGAGCGTCTATGACTTACGGTTCAAGAATTAGCCTCAGAAACAGTGGTTCTGAACATGCTGCCAATAGCTCGCCTGGAAAACATCCAGAGAAGTCCAAGATAGTGTTTTTTAGACTGGCTGCCACGAGCTGAAACGAATGCAGCCAAGAGCGAGCGTCTGTGACTTACGGTTAAAGAGTTATTCACAGAAACATGGTTCTGAACTTTGCTGCCAGCCGCGAAAGCGAAAATAACCAAGATCGAGCGTCTAGGATTTACTTGTCAATAGCTCGCCTGGGAAACAATCCAGAGAAGTCAAAGACAGTTGCTTCTATACTAATTGCCAGGCGCTGAGACGAATGCCGCCAAGATCTAGCGTCTATGACTTACGGTTCAAGAATTAGCCTCAGAAACAGTTGGAAACAGTGCTTCTATACTAATTGCCAGGCGCTGAGACGAATGCCGCCAAGCTCGAGCGTCTAAGACTTACGGTTTAAGAATTAGCCTCAGAAACAGTGGTTCTGAACATGCTGCCAATAGCTCGCCTGGGAAACATCCAGAGAAGTCCAAGATAGTGTTTTTTAGACTGGCTGCCACGAGCTGAAACGAATGCAGCCAAGAGCGAGCGTCTGTGACTTACGGTTCAAGAGTTATTCACAGAAACATGGTTCTGAACTTTGCTGCCAGCCGCGAAAGCGAAAATAACCAAGATCGAGCGTCTAGGATTTACTTGTCAATAGCTCGCCTGGGAAACATCCAGAGAAGTCAAAGACAGTGCTTCCATACTAATTGCCAGGCGCTGAGACGAATGCCGCCAAGATCTAGCGTCTATGACTTACGGTTCAAGAATTAGCCTAAGAAACAGTGGGAAAACAGTGCTTCTATACTAATTGCCAGGCGCTGAGACGAATGCCGCCAAGCTCGAGCGTCTAAGACTTACGGTTCAAGAATTAGCCTCAGAAACAGTGGTTCTGAACATGCTGCCAATAGCTCGCCTGGGAAACATCCAGAGAAGTCCAAGATAGAGTTTTTTTAGACGGGCTGCCACGAGCTGAAACGAATGCAGCCAAGAGCGAGCGTCTGTGACTTACGGTTCAAGAGTTATTTACAGAAACATGGTTCTGAACTTTGCTGCCAGCCGCGAAAGCGAAAATAACCAAGATCGAGCGTCTAGGATTTACTTGTCAATAGCTCGCCTGGGAACATCCAGAGAAGTCAAAGACAGTGCTTCTATACTAATTGCCAGGCGCTGAGATGAATGCCGCCAAGATCTAGCGTCTATGACTTACGGTTCAAGAATTAGCCTCAGAAACAGTGGGAAACAGTGCTTCTATACTAATTGCCAGGCGCTGAGACGAATGCCGCCAAGATCGAGCGTCTATGACTTACGGTTCAAGAATTAGCCTCAGAAACAGTGGTTCTGAACATGCTGCCAATTGCTCGCCTGGGAAACATCCAGAGAAGTCCAAGATAGTGTTTTTTAGACGGGCTGCCACGAGCTGAAACGAATGCAGCCAAGAGCGAGCGTCTGTGACTTACGGTTCAAGAGTTATTCACAGAAACATGGTTCTGAACTTTGCTGCCAGCCGCGAAAGCGAAAATAACCAAGATCGAGCGTCTAGGATTTACTTGTCAATAGCTCGCCTGGGAAACATCCAGAGAAGTCAAAGACAGTGCTTCTATACTAATTGCCAGGCGCTGAGATGAATGGCGCCAAGATCTAGCGTCTATGACTTACGGTTCAAGAATTAGCCTCAGAAACAGTGGGAAACAGTGCTTCTATACTAATTGCCAGGCGCTGAGACGAATGCCGCCAAGATCTAGCGTCTATGACTTACGGTTCAAGAATTAGCCTCAGAAACAGTGGGAAACAGTGCTTCTATACTAATTGCCAGGCGCTGAGACGAATTGCGCCAAGATCGAGCGTCTAAGACTTACGGTTCAAGAATTAGCCTCAGAAACAGTGGTTCTGAACATGCTGCCAATTGCTCGCCTGGGAAACATCCAGAGAAGTCCAAGATAGTGTTTTTTAGACGGGCTGCCACGAGCTGAAACGAATGCAGCCAAGAGCGAGCGTCTGTGACTTACGGTTCAAGAGTTATTCACAGAAACATGGTTCTGAACTTTGCTGCCAGCCGCGAAAGCGAAAATAACCAAGATCGAGCGTCTAGGATTTACTTGTCAATAGCTCGCCTGGGAAACATTCAGAGAAGTCAAAGACAGTGCTTCTATACTAATTGCCAGGCGCTGAGACGAATGCCGCCAAGATCTAGCGTCTATGACTTACGGTTCAAGAATTAGCCTCTGAAACAGTGGGAAACAGTGCTTCTATACTAATTGCCAGGCGCTGAGACGAATGCCGCCAAGCTCGAGCGTCTAAGACTTACGGTTCAAGAATTAGCCTCAGAAACAGTGGTTCTGAACATGCTGCCAATAGCTCGCCTGGGAAACATCCAGAGAAGTCCAAGATAGTGTTTTTTAGACGGGCTGCCACGAGCTGAAACGAATGCAGCCAAGAGCGAGCGTCTGTGACTTACGGTTCAAGAGTTATTCACAGAAACATGGTTCTGAACTTTGCTGCCAGCCGCGAAAGCGAAAATAACCAAGATCGAGCGTCTAGGATTTACTTGTCAATAGCTCGCCTGGGAAACATCCAGAGAAGTCAAAGACAGTGCTTCTATACTAATTGCCAGGCGCTGAGACGAATGCCGCCAAGATCTAGCGTCTATGACTTACGGTTCAAGAATTAGCCTCAGAAACAGTGGGAAACAGTGCTTCTATACTAATTGCCAGGCGCTGAGACGAATGCCGCCAAGCTCGAGCGTCTAAGACTTACGGTTTAAGAATTAGCCTCAGAAACAGTGGTTCTGAACATGCTGCCAATAGCTCGCCTGGGAAACATCCAGAGAAGTCCAAGATAGTGTTTTTTAGACTGGCTGCCACGAGCTGAAACGAATGCAGCCAAGAGCGAGCGTCTGTGACTTACGGTTCAAGAGTTATTCACAGAAACATGGTTCTGAACTTTGCTGCCAGCCGCGAAAGCGAAAATAACCAAGATCGAGCGTCTAGGATTTACTTGTCAATAGCTCGCCTGGGAAACATCCAGAGAAGTCAAAGACAGTGCTTCTATACTAATTGCCAGGCGCTGAGACGAATGCCTCCAAGATCTAGCGTCTATGACTTACGGTTCAAGAATTAGCCTCAGAAACAGTGGGAAACTGTGCTTCTATACTAATTGCCAGGCGCTGAGACGAATGCCGCCAAGATCGAGCGTCTATGACTTACGGTTCAAGAATTAGCCTCAGAAACAGTGGTTCTGAACATGCTGCCAATTGCTCGCCTGGGAAACATCCAGAGAAGTCCAAGATAGTGTTTTTTAGACGGGCTGCCACGAGCTGAAACGAATGCAGCCAAGAGCGAGCGTCTGTGACTTACGGTTACATAGTTACATAGTTACATAGTTAGTACGGCTGAAAAAAGACACATGTCCATCAAGTTCAACCAAGGGAAGGGAAAAGGGAAGGAAAAATTTCTACACATAGGAGCTAATATTTTTTTGTTCTAGGAAATTATCTAACCCTTTTTTAAAGCCATCTACTGTCCCTGCTGTGACCAGCTCCTGCGGTAGGCTATTCCATAAATTCACAGTTCTCACTGTAAAGAAGCCTTGTCGCCTCTGCAGCTTGAACCTTTTTTTCTCCAGACGGAGGGAGTGCCCCCTTGTTTTTTGAGGGGGTTTTACAAGGAACAGGATTTCACCATATTTTTTGTATGTGCCATTAATATATTTATATAAGTTAATCATGTCCCCCCTTAGTCGTCTTTTTTCAAGGCTAAATAGGTTTAATTCTTTCAATCTTTCCTCATAACTTAAATTCTCCATGCCCCTTATTAGCTTCGTTGCTCTTCTTTGTATTTTTTCCAACTCCAGGGCATCCTTTCTATGAACTGGAGCCCAGAACTGAACTGCATATTCTAGATGAGGCCTCACTAATGCTTTGTAAAGTGGCATTATTACATCCCTGTCCCGCGAGTCCATGCCTCTTTTAATACACGACAATATCCTGCTGGCCTTTGAAGCAGCTGATTGACACTGCATGCTGTTATTGAGTTTATGATTTACAAGTACACCCAGATCCTTCTCAACAAGTGAATCCGCCAGTGTAGCGCCCCCTAGGACATATGATGCATGCAGGTTGTTGGTACCAAGATGCATAACTTTACATTTATCTACATTAAACTTCATTTGCCAAGTGGACGCCCAAACATTTAGTTTGTTTAAATCTGCCTGTAATTCATGAACATCTTCCATAGTCTGAACTATATTACATAGCTTGGTGTCATCTGCAAAAATAGAAATAGTGCTATTAATCCCTTCCTCTATATCATTAATAAATAAGTTGAATAATAGTGGTCCCAGCACTGAACCCTGGGGTACACCACTTATAACCGGGGACCATTCAGAGAAGGAATCATTGACCACAACCCTCTGGATACGGTCCTTGAGCCAATTCTCAATCCAATTACAAACTATATTTTCTAAACCTATAGTCCTTAATTTACCCATTAGGCGTCTATGGGGGACAGTGTCAAATGCCTTTGCAAAGTCTAAAAACACTAAATCCACAGCGGCCCCTCTGTCTAGACTTCTGCTCACCTCTTCATAAAAACAGATTAGGTTAGTTTGACAACTTCTGTCCTTCGTAAAACCGTGCTGGCTGTCACTTATAATGCTATTTATTGTCACATAATCCTGTATATAGTCCCTCAATAGCCCCTCAAACATTTTCCCCACGATGGATGTTAAGCTTACTGGTCTATAATTACCCGGGGAAGACCTAGAGCCCTTTTTGAAAATAGGCACCACATTTGCCCTGCGCCAGTCCCTTGGCACTATACCAGTCACTAGAGATTCTCTGAATATTATGAAAAGGGGGACAGAAATAACTGAACTAAGCTCTTTAAGAATTCTAGGGTGTAACCCATCTGGTCCCGGAGCCTTGTGCACATTTATTTTATTTAATTTAGTTTGGACCATCTCTACATTCATCCAATTCAGTATATCAACTGATATATTAACAGCACTGGCACCGGCTACATCAGCTGCTCTTTCTTCTGTTGTATATACAGAGCTAAAGAACCCATTTAGTAACTCTGCCTTCTCTTGATCCCCTGTGATCAACTCCCCATTACCATTATCTAGGGGTCCTACATGTTCAGACCTGGGCTTTTTTGCATTTATATACTTGAAGAATTTTTTAGGATTTGTTTTACTATCCCTGGCCACCTGCCTTTCATTTTGTATTTTTGCTAATTTTATTACATTTTTACAGATTTTATTAAGCTCTTTATATTTTACAAAGGCTACAGCTGTACCCTCAGATTTGTATTTTTTAAATGCCCTTTTTTTGTCATGTATTGCCCCTTTCACAGAAGGTGTAAGCCATGTGGGGTTTAATTTGAGTCGTTTATACTTATTACCTGTAGGAATAAATTTTGCACTATAATAACTCAAAGTAGATTTGAAAATCTCCCATTTATCATTTGTTCCATTATTTGACATTAGTTCTTCCCAGTCTATATCCTGAATTGCAGCCCTCATCCTGGGGAAATTGGCTTTCTTAAAATTAAGTGTTTTTGCCCTCCCAGCCTGCGTTTGTTTTTTACAGTATAGGTAAAATGTAACTATATTGTGATCACTGTTACCGAGGTTTTCACGAACATTGACATTCCCAACAAGATCTGCATTATTAGAAATGACCAGATCCAACAGAGCTTCACCTCTAGTCGGGTCTTCCACAAACTGGCCCATAAAATTTTCCTGCAACAGGTTGAGGAAATGTCTCCCCTTTGCAGTTGAAGCCGAACCATGACACCAATTAATATCCCGGAAATTAAAATCTCCCATTATCACTACAGTACCCGCCTGTGCAGCCCGCTCCATCTGTTTATATATCTGACCTTCCATCTCCTCAGTTATATTGGGGGGTCTATAGATTACACCAAAAGTAATTTTTTCAGTGTTTACCTCCCTTTCTAGTTCCACCCACAAGGTTTCAACCTCCTCACAGTCTTCACCCACTATTGTCTCTTTCACACTCGCCTTCATATCATTTCTCACATACAGACATACACCACCACCTTTCCTATTTGTCCTGTCTTTACGAAAAAGTGTAAAACCCTGTAGATTTACAGCCCAGTCATGTGAAGAGTCCAGCCATGTTTCAGCAACACCGACTATATCTATATTTTCTTCAAGTATCAAGGCCTCCAGCTCCCCCATTTTGCTTGCTAGACTTCTGGCATTTGTGAACATACACTTTAACTTGCCTGTCAGTTTTTCACTTTTATTATCAGAAATGTGATTTGACATTAATCGGTCCGTTTTATTTACACTGATGTTTTGCAACGAAAGGATCTCCTTATCTTGTTGTCTAGTCCTCTCCCCACATTCTGTTTCTCCCCCCACCAATATAGTCTGACCCCTCTCTAACCTGGCTACCCCTTTTTTTTCTACATTGACCTCCCTCCTCAGCAAGAGTTATTCACAGAAACATGGTTCTGAACTTTGCTGCCAGCCGCGAAAGCGAAAATAACCAAGATCGAGCGTCTAGGATTTACTTGTCAATAGCTCGCCTGGGAAACATCCAGAGAAGTCAAAGACAGTGCTTCTATACTAATTGCCAGGCGCTGAGATGAATGGCGCCAAGATCTAGCGTCTATGACTTACGGTTCAAGAATTAGCCTCAGAAACAGTGGGAAACAGTGCTTCTATACTAATTGCCAGGCGCTGAGACGAATGCCGCCAAGATCTAGCGTCTATGACTTACGGTTCAAGAATTAGCCTCAGAAACAGTGGGAAACAGTGCTTCTATACTAATTGCCAGGCGCTGAGACGAATGGCGCCAAGATCGAGCGTCTAAGACTTACGGTTCAAGAATTAGCCTCAGAAACAGTGGTTCTGAACATGCTGCCAATTGCTCGCCTGGGAAACATCCAGAGAAGTCCAAGATAGTGTTTTTTAGACGGGCTGCCACGAGCTGAAACGAATGCAGCCAAGAGCGAGCGTCTGTGACTTACGGTTCAAGAGTTATTCACAGAAACATGGTTCTGAACTTTGCTGCCAGCCGCGAAAGCGAAAATAACCAAGATCGAGCGTCTAGGATTTACTTGTCAATAGCTCGCCTGGGAAACATCCAGAGAAGTCAAAGACAGTGCTTCTATACTAATTTCCAGGCGCTGAGACGAATGCCGCCAAGATCTAGCGTCTATGACTTACGGTTCAAGAATTAGCCTCAGAAACAGTGGGAAACAGTGCTTCTATACTAATTGCCAGGCGCTGAGACGAATGCCGCCAAGCTCGAGCGTCTAAGACTTACGGTTCAAGAATTAGCCTCAGAAACAGTGGTTCTGAACATGCTGCCAATAGCTCGCCTGGGAAACATCCAGAGAAGTCCAAGATAGTGTTTTTTAGACGGGCTGCCACGAGCTGAAACTAATGCAGCCAAGAGCAAGCGTCTGTGACTTACGGTTCAAGAGTTATTTACAGAAACATGGTTCTGAACTTTGCTGCCAGCCGCGAAAGCGAAAATAACCAAGATCGAGCGTCTAGGATTTACTTGTCAATAGCTCGCCTGGGAAACATCCAGAGAAGTCAAAGACAGTGCTTCTATACTAATTGCCAGGCGCTGAGATGAATGCCGCCAAGATCTAGCGTCTATGACTTACGGTTCAAGAATTAGCCTCAGAAACAGTGGGAAACAGTGCTTCTATACTAATTGCCAGGCGCTGAGACGAATGCCGCCAAGATCGAGCGTCTATGACTTACGGTTCAATAATTAGCCTCAGAAACAGTGGTTCTGAACATGCTGCCAATTGCTCGCCTGGGAAACATCCAGAGAAGTCCAAGATAGTGTTTTTTAGACGGGCTGCCACGAGCTGAAACGAATGCAGCCAAGAGCGAGCGTCTGTGACTTACGGTTCAAGAGTTATTCACAGAAACATGGTTCTGAACTTTGCTGCCAGCCGCGAAAGCGAAAATAACCAAGATCGAGCGTCTAGGATTTACTTGTCAATAGCTCGCCTGGGAAACATCCAGAGAAGTCAAAGACAGTGCTTCTATACTAATTGCCAGGCGCTGAGATGAATGGCGCCAAGATCTAGCGTCTATGACTTACGGTTCAAGAATTAGCCTCAGAAACAGTGGGAAACAGTGCTTCTATACTAATTGCCAGGCGCTGAGACGAATGCCGCCAAGATCTAGCGTCTATGACTTACGGTTCAAGAATTAGCCTCAGAAACAGTGGGAAACAGTGCTTCTATACTAATTGCCAGGCGCTGAGACGAATGGCGCCAAGATCGAGCGTCTAAGACTTACGGTTCAAGAATTAGCCTCAGAAACAGTGGTTCTGAACATGCTGCCAATTGCTCGCCTGGGAAACATCCAGAGAAGTCCAAGATAGTGTTTTTTAGACGGGCTGCCACGAGCTGAAACGAATGCAGCCAAGAGCGAGCGTCTGTGACTTACGGTTCAAGAGTTATTCACAGAAACATGGTTCTGAACTTTGCTGCCAGCCGCGAAAGCGAAAATAACCAAGATCGAGCGTCTAGGATTTACTTGTCAATAGCTCGCCTGGGAAACATCCAGAGAAGTCAAAGACAGTGCTTCTATACTAATTGCCAGGCGCTGAGATGAATGCCGCCAAGATCTAGCGTCTATGACTTACGGTTCAAGAATTAGCCTCAGAAACAGTGGGAAACAGTGCTTCTATACTAATTGCCAGGCGCTGAGACGAATGCCGCCAAGATCGAGCGTCTATGACTTACGGTTCAAGAATTAGCCTCAGAAACAGTGGTTCTGAACATGCTGCCAATTGCTCGCCTGGGAAACATCCAGAGAAGTCCAAGATAGTGTTTTTTAGACGGGCTGCCACGAGCTGAAACGAATGCAGCCAAGAGCGAGCGTCTGTGACTTACGGTTCAAGAGTTATTCACAGAAACATGGTTCTGAACTTTGCTGCCAGCCGCGAAAGCGAAAATAACCAAGATCGAGCGTCTAGGATTTACTTGTCAATAGCTCGCCTGGGAAACATCCAGAGAAGTCAAAGACAGTGCTTCTATACTAATTGCCAGGCGCTGAGATGAATGGCGCCAAGATCTAGCGTCTATGACTTACGGTTCAAGAATTAGCCTCAGAAACAGTGGGAAACAGTGCTTCTATACTAATTGCCAGGCGCTGAGACGAATGCCGCCAAGATCTAGCGTCTATGACTTACGGTTCAAGAATTAGCCTCAGAAACAGTGGGAAACAGTGCTTCTATACTAATTGCCAGGCGCTGAGACGAATGGCGCCAAGATCGAGCGTCTAAGACTTACGGTTCAAGAATTAGCCTCAGAAACAGTGGTTCTGAACATGCTGCCAATTGCTCGCCTGGGAAACATCCAGAGAAGTCCAAGATAGTGTTTTTTAGACGGGCTGCCACGAGCTGAAACGAATGCAGCCAAGAGCGAGCGTCTGTGACTTACGGTTCAAGAGTTATTCACAGAAACATGGTTCTGAACTTTGCTGCCAGCCGCGAAAGCGAAAATAACCAAGATCGAGCGTCTAGGATTTACTTGTCAATAGCTCGCCTGGGAAACATCCAGAGAAGTCAAAGACAGTGCTTCTATACTAATTGCCAGGCGCTGAGATGAATGCCGCCAAGATCTAGCGTCTATGACTTACGGTTCAAGAATTAGCCTCAGAAACAGTGGGAAACAGTGCTTCTATACTAATTGCCAGGCGCTGAGACGAATGCCGCCAAGATCGAGCGTCTATGACTTACGGTTCAAGAATTAGCCTCAGAAACAGTGGTTCTGAACATGCTGCCAATTGCTCGCCTGGGAAACATCCAGAGAAGTCCAAGATAGTGTTTTTTAGACGGGCTGCCACGAGCTGAAACGAATGCAGCCAAGAGCGAGCGTCTGTGACTTACGGTTCAAGAGTTATTCACAGAAACATGGTTCTGAACTTTGCTGCCAGCCGCGAAAGCGAAAATAACCAAGATCGAGCGTCTAGGATTTACTTGTCAATAGCTCGCCTGGGAAACATCCAGAGAAGTCAAAGACAGTGCTTCTATACTAATTGCCAGGCGCTGAGATGAATGGCGCCAAGATCTAGCGTCTATGACTTACGGTTCAAGAATTAGCCTCAGAAACAGTGGGAAACAGTGCTTCTATACTAATTGTCAGGCGCTGAGACGAATGCCGCCAAGATCTAGCGTCTATGACTTACGGTTCAAGAATTAGCCTCAGAAACAGTGGGAAACAGTGCTTCTATACTAATTGCCAGGCGCTGAGACGAATGCCGCCAAGATCGAGCGTCTATGACTTACGGTTCAAGAATTAGCCTCAGAAACAGTGGTTCTGAACATGCTGCCAATTGCTCGCCTGGGAAACATCCAGAGAAGTCCAAGATAGTGTTTTTTAGACGGGCTGCCACGAGCTGAAACGAATGCAGCCAAGAGCGAGCGTCTGTGACTTACGGTTCAAGAGTTATTCACAGAAACATGGTTCTGAACTTTGCTGCCAGCCGCGAAAGCGAAAATAACCAAGATCGAGCGTCTAGGATTTACTTGTCAATAGCTCGCCTGGGAAACATCCAGAGAAGTCAAAGACAGTGCTTCTATACTAATTGCCAGGCGCTGAGATGAATGGCGCCAAGATCTAGCGTCTATGACTTACGGTTCAAGAATTAGCCTCAGAAACAGTGGGAAACAGTGCTTCTATACTAATTGCCAGGCGCTGAGACGAATGCCGCCAAGATCTAGCGTCTATGACTTACGGTTCAAGAATTAGCCTCAGAAACAGTGGGAAACAGTGCTTCTATACTAATTGCCAGGCGCTGAGACGAATGGCGCCAAGATCGAGCGTCTAAGACTTACGGTTCAAGAATTAGCCTCAGAAACAGTGGTTCTGAACATGCTGCCAATTGCTCGCCTGGGAAACATCCAGAGAAGTCCAAGATAGTGTTTTTTAGACGGGCTGCCACGAGCTGAAACGAATGCAGCCAAGAGCGAGCGTCTGTGACTTACGGTTCAAGAGTTATTCACAGAAACATGGTTCTGAACTTTGCTGCCAGCCGCGAAAGCGAAAATAACCAAGATCGAGCGTCTAGGATTTACTTGTCAATAGCTCGCCTGGGAAACATCCAGAGAAGTCAAAGACAGTGCTTCTATACTAATTGCCAGGCGCTGAGATGAATGCCGCCAAGATCTAGCGTCTATGACTTACGGTTCAAGAATTAGCCTCAGAAACAGTGGGAAACAGTGCTTCTATACTAATTGCCAGGCGCTGAGACGAATGCCGCCAAGATCGAGCGTCTATGACTTACGGTTCAAGAATTAGCCTCAGAAACAGTGGTTCTGAACATGCTGCCAATTGCTCGCCTGGGAAACATCCAGAGAAGTCCAAGATAGTGTTTTTTAGACGGGCTGCCACGAGCTGAAACGAATGCAGCCAAGAGCGAGCGTCTGTGACTTACGGTTCAAGAGTTATTCACAGAAACATGGTTCTGAACTTTGCTGCCAGCCGCGAAAGCGAAAATAACCAAGATCGAGCGTCTAGGATTTACTTGTCAATAGCTCGCCTGGGAAACATCCAGAGAAGTCAAAGACAGTGCTTCTATACTAATTGCCAGGCGCTGAGACGAATGCCGCCAAGATCTAGCGTCTATGACTTACGGTTCAAGAATTAGCCTCAGAAACAGTGGGAAACAGTGCTTCTATACTAATTGCCAGGCGCTGAGACGAATGCTGCCAAGATCGAGCGTCTATGACTTACGGTTCAAGAATTAGCCTCAGAAACAGTGGTTCTGAACATGCTGCCAATTGCTCGCCTGGGAAACATCCAGATAAGTCCAAGATAGTGTTTTTTAGACGGGCTGCCACGAGCTGAAACGAATGCAGCCAAGAGCGAGCGTCTGTGACTTACGGTTCAAGAGTTATTCACAGAAACATGGTTCTGAACTTTGCTGCCAGCCGCGAAAGCGAAAATAACCAAGATCGAGCGTCTAGGATTTACTTGTCAATAGCTCGCCTGGGAAACATCCAGAGAAGTCAAAGACAGTGCTTCTATACTAATTGCCAGGCGCTGAGACGAATGTCGCCAAGATCTAACGTCTATGACTTACGGTTCAGGAATTAGCCTCAGAAACAGTGGGAAACAGTGCTTCTATACTAATTGCCAGGCGCTGAGACGAATGCCGCCAAGCTCGAGCGTCTAAGACTTACGGTTCAAGAATTAGCCTCAGAAACAGTGGTTCTGAACATGCTGCCAATAGCTCGCCTGGGAAACATCCAGAGAAGTCCAAGATAGTGTTTTTTAGACGGGCTGCCACGAGCTGAAACGAATGCAGCCAAGAGCGAGCGTCTGTGACTTACGGTTCAAGAGTTATTCACAGAAACATGGTTCTGAACTTTGCTGCCAGCCGCGAAAGCGAAAATAACCAAGATCGAGCGTCTAGGATTTACTTGTCAATAGCTCGCCTGGGAAACATCCAGAGAAGTCAAAGACAGTGCTTCTATACTAATTGCCAGGCGCTGAGACGAATGCCGCCAAGATCTAGCGTCTATGACTTACGGTTCAAGAATTAGCCTCAGAAACAGTGGGAAACAGTGCTTTTATACTAATTGCCAGGCGCTGAGACGAATGCCGCCAAGATCGAGCGTCTATGACTTACGGTTCAAGAATTAGCCTCAGAAACAGTGGTTCTGAACATGCTGCCAATAGCTCGCCTGGGAAACATCCAGAGAAGTCCAAGATTGTGTTTTTTAGACGGGCTGCCACAAGCTGAAACGAATGCAGCCAAGAGCGAGCGTCTGTGACTTACGGTTCAAGAGTTATTTACAGAAACATGGTTCTGAACTTTGCTGCCAGCCGCGAAAGCGAAAATAACCAAGATCGAGCGTCTAGGATTTACTTGTCAATAGCTCGCCTGGGAAACATCCAGAGAAGTCAAAGACAGTGCTTCTATACTAATTGCCAGGCGCTGAGATGAATGCCGCCAAGATCTAGCGTCTATGACTTACGGTTCAAGAATTAGCCTCAGAAACAGTGGGAAACAGTGCTTCTATACTAATTGCCAGGCGCTGAGACGAATGCCGCCAAGATCGAGCGTCTATGACTTACGGTTCAAGAATTAGCCTCAGAAACAGTGGTTCTGAACATGCTGCCAATTGCTCGCCTGGGAAACATCCAGAGAAGTCCAAGATAGTGTTTTTTAGACGGGCTGCCACGAGCTGAAACGAATGCAGCCAAGAGCGAGCGTCTGTGACTTACGGTTCAAGAGTTATTCACAGAAACATGGTTCTGAACTTTGCTGCCAGCCGCGAAAGCGAAAATAACCAAGATCGAGCGTCTAGGATTTACTTGTCAATAGCTCGCCTGGGAAACATCCAGAGAAGTCAAAGACAGTGCTTCTATACTAATTGCCAGGCGCTGAGATGAATGGCGCCAAGATCTAGCGTCTATGACTTACGGTTCAAGAATTAGCCTCAGAAACAGTGGGAAACATTGCTTCTATACTAATTGCCAGGCGCTGAGACGAATGCCGCCAAGATCTAGCGTCTATGACTTACGGTTCAAGAATTAGCCTCAGAAACAGTGGGAAACAGTGCTTCTATACTAATTGCCAGGCGCTGAGACGAATGGCGCCAAGATCGAGCGTCTAAGACTTACGGTTCAAGAATTAGCCTCAGAAACAGTGGTTCTGAACATGCTGCCAATTGCTCGCCTGGGAAACATCCAGAGAAGTCCAAGATAGTGTTTTTTAGACGGGCTGCCACGAGCTGAAATGAATGCAGCCAAGAGCGAGCGTCTGTGACTTACGGTTCAAGAGTTATTCACAGAAACATGGTTCTGAACTTTGCTGCCAGCCGCGAAAGCGAAAATAACCAAGATCGAGCGTCTAGGATTTACCTGTCAATAGCTCGCCTGGGAAACATCCAGAGAAGTCAAAGACAGTGCTTCTATACTAATTGCCAGGCGCTGAGACGAATGCCGCCAAGATCTAGCGTCTATGACTTACGGTTCAAGAATTAGCCTCAGAAACAGTGGGAAACAGTGCTTCTATACTAATTGCCAGGCGCTGAGACGAATGCCGCCAAGCTCGAGCGTCTAAGACTTACGGTTCAAGAATTAGCCTCAGAAACAGTGGTTCTGAACATGCTGCCAATAGCTCGCCTGGGAAACATCCAGAGAAGTCCAAGATAATGTTTTTTAGACGGGCTGCCACGAGCTGAAACGAATGCAGCCAAGAGCGAGCGTCTGTGACTTACGGTTCAAGAGTTATTTACAGAAACATGGTTCTGAACTTTGCTGCCAGCCGCGAAAGCGAAAATAACCAAGATCGAGCGTCTAGGATTTACTTGTCAATAGCTCGCCTGGGAAACATCCAGAGAAGTCAAAGACAGTGCTTCTATACTAATTGCCAGGCGCTGAGACGAATGCCGCCAAGATCTAGCGTCTATGACTTACGGTTCAAGAATTAGCCTCAGAAACAGTGGGAAACAGTGCTTCTATACTAATTGCCAGGCGCTGAGACGAATGCCGCCAAGCTCGAGCGTCTAAGACTTACGGTTCAAGAATTAGCCTCAGAAACAGTGGTTCTGAACATGCTGCCAATAGCTCGCCTGGGAAACATCCAGAGAAGTCCAAGATAATGTTTTTTAGACGGGCTGCCACGAGCTGAAACGAATGCAGCCAAGAGCGAGCGTCTGTGACTTACGGTTCAAGAGTTATTTACAGAAACATGGTTCTGAACTTTGCTGCCAGCCGCGAAAGCGAAAATAACCAAGATCGAGCGTCTAGGATTTACTTGTCAATAGCTCGCCTGGGAAACATCCAGAGAAGTCAAAGACAGTGCTTCTATACTAATTGCCAGGCGCTGAGATGAATGCCGCCAAGATCTAGCGTCTATGACTTACGGTTCAAGAATTAGCCTCAGAAACAGTGGGAAACAGTGCTTCTATACTAATTGCCAGGCGCTGAGACGAATGCCGCCAAGATCGAGCGTCTATGACTTACGGTTCAAGAATTAGCCTCAGAAACAGTGGTTCTGAACATGCTGCCAATTGCTCGCCTGGGAAACATCCAGAGAAGTCCAAGATAGTGTTTTTTAGACGGGCTGCCACGAGCTGAAACGAATGCAGCCAAGAGCGAGCGTCTGTGACTTACGGTTACATAGTTACATAGTTACATAGTTAGTACGGCTGAAAAAAGACACATGTCCATCAAGTTCAACCAAGGGAAGGGAAAAGGGAAGGAAAAATTTCTACACATAGGAGCTAATATTTTTTTGTTCTAGGAAATTATCTAACCCTTTTTTAAAGCCATCTACTGTCCCTGCTGTGACCAGCTCCTGCGGTAGGCTATTCCATAAATTCACAGTTCTCACTGTAAAGAAGCCTTGTCGCCTCTGCAGCTTGAACCTTTTTTTCTCCAGACGGAGGGAGTGCCCCCTTGTTTTTTGAGGGGGTTTTACAAGGAACAGGATTTCACCATATTTTTTGTATGTGCCATTAATATATTTATATAAGTTAATCATGTCCCCCCTTAGTCGTCTTTTTTCAAGGCTAAATAGGTTTAATTCTTTCAATCTTTCCTCATAACTTAAATTCTCCATGCCCCTTATTAGCTTCGTTGCTCTTCTTTGTATTTTTTCCAACTCCAGGGCATCCTTTCTATGAACTGGAGCCCAGAACTGAACTGCATATTCTAGATGAGGCCTCACTAATGCTTTGTAAAGCGGCATTATTACATCCCTGTCCCGCGAGTCCATGCCTCTTTTAATACACGACAATATCCTGCTGGCCTTTGAAGCAGCTGATTGACACTGCATGCTGTTATTGAGTTTATGATTTACAAGTACACCCAGATCCTTCTCAACAAGTGAATCCGCCAGTGTAGCGCCCCCTAGGACATATGATGCATGCAGGTTGTTGGTACCAAGATGCATAACTTTACATTTATCTACATTAAACTTCATTTGCCAAGTGGACGCCCAAACATTTAGTTTGTTTAAATCTGCCTGTAATTCATGAACATCTTCCATAGTCTGAACTATATTACATAGCTTGGTGTCATCTGCAAAAATAGAAATAGTGCTATTAATCCCTTCCTCTATATCATTAATAAATAAGTTGAATAATAGTGGTCCCAGCACTGAACCCTGGGGTACACCACATATAACCGGGGACCATTCAGAGAAGGAATCATTGACCACAACCCTCTGGATACGGTCCTTGAGCCAATTCTCAATCCAATTACAAACTATATTTTCTAAACCTATAGTCCTTAATTTACCCATTAGGCGTCTATGGGGGACAGTGTCAAATGCCTTTGCAAAGTCTAAAAACACTAAATCCACAGCGGCCCCTCTGTCTAGACTTCTGCTCACCTCTTCATAAAAACAGATTAGGTTAGTTTGACAACTTCTGTCCTTCGTAAAACCATGCTGGCTGTCACTTATAATGCTATTTATTGTCACATAATCCTGTATATAGTCCCTCAATAGCCCCTCAAACATTTTCCCCACGATGGATGTTAAGCTTACTGGTCTATAATTACCCGGGGAAGACCTAGAGCCCTTTTTGAAAATAGGCACCACATTTGCCCTGCGCCAGTCCCTTGGCACTATACCAGTCACTAGAGATTCTCTGAATATTATGAAAAGGGGGACAGAAATAACTGAACTAAGCTCTTTAAGAATTCTAGGGTGTAACCCATCTGGTCCCGGAGCCTTGTGCACATTTATTTTATTTAATTTAGTTTGGACCATCTCTACATTCATCCAATTCAGTATATCAACTGATATATTAACAGCACTGGCACCGGCTACATCAGCTGCTCTTTCTTCTGTTGTATATACAGAGCTAAAGAACCCATTTAGTAACTCTGCCTTCTCTTGATCCCCTGTGATCAACTCCCCATTACCATTATCTAGGGGTCCTACATGTTCAGACCTGGGCTTTTTTGCATTTATATACTTGAAGAATTTTTTAGGATTTGTTTTACTATCCCTGGCCACCTGCCTTTCATTTTGTATTTTTGCTAATTTTATTACATTTTTACAGATTTTATTAAGCTCTTTATATTTTACAAAGGCTACAGCTGTACCCTCAGATTTGTGTTTTTTAAATGCCCTTTTTTTGTCATGTATTGCCCCTTTCACAGAAGGTGTAAGCCATGTGGGGTTTAATTTGAGTCGTTTATACTTATTACCTGTAGGAATAAATTTTGCACTATAATAACTCAAAGTAGATTTGAAAATCTCCCATTTATCATTTGTTCCATTATTTGACATTAGTTCTTCCCAGTCTATATCCTGAATTGCAGCCCTCATCCTGGGGAAATTGGCTTTCTTAAAATTAAGTGTTTTTGCCCTCCCAGCCTGCGTTTGTTTTTTACAGTATAGGTAAAATGTAACTATATTGTGATCACTGTTACCGAGGTTTTCACGAACATTGACATTCCCAACAAGATCTGCATTATTAGAAATGACCAGATCCAACAGAGCTTCACCTCTAGTCGGGTCTTCCACAAACTGGCCCATAAAATTTTCCTGCAACAGGTTGAGGAAATGTCTCCCCTTTGCAGTTGAAGCCGAACCATGACACCAATTAATATCCCGGAAATTAAAATCTCCCATTATCACTACAGTACCCGCCTGTGCAGCCCGCTCCATCTGTTTATATATCTGACCTTCCATCTCCTCAGTTATATTGGGGGGTCTATAGATTACACCAAAAGTAATTTTTTCAGTGTTTACCTCCCTTTCTAGTTCCACCCACAAGGTTTCAACCTCCTCACAGTCTTCACCCACTATTGTCTCTTTCACACTCGCCTTCATATCATTTCTCACATACAGACATACACCACCACCTTTCCTATTTGTCCTGTCTTTACGAAAAAGTGTAAAACCCTGTAGATTTACAGCCCAGTCATGTGAAGAGTCCAGCCATGTTTCAGCAACACCGACTATATCTATATTTTCTTCCAGTATCAAGGCCTCCAGCTCCCCCATTTTGCTTGCTAGACTTCTGGCATTTGTGAACATACACTTTAACTTGCCTGTCAGTTTTTCACTTTTATTATCAGAAATGTGATTTGACATTAATCGGTCCGTTTTATTTACACTGATGTTTTGCAACGAAAGGATCTCCTTATCTTGTTGTCTAGTCCTCTCCCCACATTCTGTTTCTCCCCCCACCAATATAGTCTGACCCCTCTCTAACCTGGCTACCCCTTTTTTTTCTACATTGACCTCCCTCCTCAGCAAGAGTTATTCACAGAAACATGGTTCTGAACTTTGCTGCCAGCCGCGAAAGCGAAAATAACCAAGATCGAGCGTCTAGGATTTACTTGTCAATAGCTCGCCTGGGAAACATCCAGAGAAGTCAAAGACAGTGCTTCTATACTAATTGCCAGGCGCTGAGATGAATGGCGCCAAGATCTAGCGTCTATGACTTACGGTTCAAGAATTAGCCTCAGAAACAGTGGGAAACAGTGCTTCTATACTAATTGCCAGGCGCTGAGACGAATGCCGCCAAGATCTAGCGTCTATGACTTACGGTTCAAGAATTAGCCTCAGAAACAGTGGGAAACAGTGCTTCTATACTAATTGCCAGGCGCTGAGACGAATGGCGCCAAGATCGAGCGTCTAAGACTTACGGTTCAAGAATTAGCCTCAGAAACAGTGGTTCTGAACATGCTGCCAATTGCTCGCCTGGGAAACATCCAGAGAAGTCCAAGATAGTGTTTTTTAGACGGGCTGCCACGAGCTGAAACGAATGCAGCCAAGAGCGAGCGTCTGTGACTTACGGTTCAAGAGTTATTCACAGAAACATGGTTCTGAACTTTGCTGCCAGCCGCGAAAGCGAAAATAACCAAGATCGAGCGTCTAGGATTTACTTGTCAATAGCTCGCCTGGGAAACATCCAGAGAAGTCAAAGACAGTGCTTCTATACTAATTTCCAGGCGCTGAGACGAATGCCGCCAAGATCTAGCGTCTATGACTTACGGTTCAAGAATTAGCCTCAGAAACAGTGGGAAACAGTGCTTCTATACTAATTGCCAGGCGCTGAGACGAATGCCGCCAAGCTCGAGCGTCTAAGACTTACGGTTCAAGAATTAGCCTCAGAAACAGTGGTTCTGAACATGCTGCCAATAGCTCGCCTGGGAAACATCCAGAGAAGTCCAAGATAGTGTTTTTTAGACGGGCTGCCACGAGCTGAAACGAATGCAGCCAAGAGCGAGCGTCTGTGACTTACGGTTCAAGAGTTATTTACAGAAACATGGTTCTGAACTTTGCTGCCAGCCGCGAAAGCGAAAATAACCAAGATCGAGATCGAGCGTCTAGGATTTACTTGTCAATAGCTCGCCTGGGAAACATCCAGAGAAGTCAAAGACAGTGCTTCTATACTAATTGCCAGGCGCTGAGATGAATGCCGCCAAGATCTAGCGTCTATGACTTACGGTTCAAGAATTAGCCTCAGAAACAGTGGGAAACAGTGCTTCTATACTAATTGCCAGGCGCTGAGACGAATGCCGCCAAGATCGAGCGTCTATGACTTACGGTTCAAGAATTAGCCTCAGAAACAGTGGTTCTGAACATGCTGCCAATTGCTCGCCTGGGAAACATCCAGAGAAGTCCAAGATAGTGTTTTTTAGACGGGCTGCCACGAGCTGAAACGAATGCAGCCAAGAGCGAGCGTCTGTGACTTACGGTTCAAGAGTTATTCACAGAAACATGGTTCTGAACTTTGCTGCCAGCCGCGAAAGCGAAAATAACCAAGATCGAGCGTCTAGGATTTACTTGTCAATAGCTCGCCTGGGAAACATCCAGAGAAGTCAAAGACAGTGCTTCTATACTAATTGCCAGGCGCTGAGATGAATGGCGCCAAGATCTAGCGTCTATGACTTACGGTTCAAGAATTAGCCTCAGAAACAGTGGGAAACAGTGCTTCTATACTAATTGCCAGGCGCTGAGACGAATGCCGCCAAGATCTAGCGTCTATGACTTACGGTTCAAGAATTAGCCTCAGAAACAGTGGGAAACAGTGCTTCTATACTAATTGCCAGGCGCTGAGACGAATGGCGCCAAGATCGAGCGTCTAAGACTTACGGTTCAAGAATTAGCCTCAGAAACAGTGGTTCTGAACATGCTGCCAATTGCTCGCCTGGGAAACATCCAGAGAAGTCCAAGATAGTGTTTTTTAGACGGGCTGCCACGAGCTGAAACGAATGCAGCCAAGAGCGAGCGTCTGTGACTTACGGTTCAAGAGTTATTCACAGAAACATGGTTCTGAACTTTGCTGCCAGCCGCGAAAGCGAAAATAACCAAGATCGAGCGTCTAGGATTTACTTGTCAATAGCTCGCCTGGGAAACATCCAGAGAAGTCAAAGACAGTGCTTCTATACTAATTGCCAGGCGCTGAGATGAATGCCGCCAAGATCTAGCGTCTATGACTTACGGTTCAAGAATTAGCCTCAGAAACAGTGGGAAACAGTGCTTCTATACTAATTGCCAGGCGCTGAGACGAATGCCGCCAAGATCGAGCGTCTATGACTTACGGTTCAAGAATTAGCCTCAGAAACAGTGGTTCTGAACATGCTGCCAATTGCTCGCCTGGGAAACATCCAGAGAAGTCCAAGATAGTGTTTTTTAGACGGGCTGCCACGAGCTGAAACGAATGCAGCCAAGAGCGAGCGTCTGTGACTTACGGTTCAAGAGTTATTCACAGAAACATGGTTCTGAACTTTGCTGCCAGCCGCGAAAGCGAAAATAACCAAGATCGAGCGTCTAGGATTTACTTGTCAATAGCTCGCCTGGGAAACATCCAGAGAAGTCAAAGACAGTGCTTCTATACTACTTGCCAGGCGCTGAGATGAATGGCGCCAAGATCTAGCGTCTATGACTTACGGTTCAAGAATTAGCCTCAGAAACAGTGGGAAACAGTGCTTCTATACTAATTGCCAGGCGCTGAGACGAATGCCGCCAAGATCTAGCGTCTATGACTTACGGTTCAAGAATTAGCCTCAGAAACAGTGGGAAACAGTGCTTCTATACTAATTGCCAGGCGCTGAGACGAATGCCGCCAAGATCGAGCGTCTATGATTTACGGTTCAAGAATTAGCCTCAGAAACAGTGGTTCTGAACATGCTGCCAATTGCTCGCCTGGGAAACATCCAGAGAAGTCCAAGATAGTGTTTTTTAGACGGGCTGCCACGAGCTGAAACGAATGCAGCCAAGAGCGAGCGTCTGTGACTTACGGTTCAAGAGTTATTCACAGAAACATGGTTCTGAACTTTGCTGCCAGCCGCGAAAGCGAAAATAACCAAGATCGAGCGTCTAGGATTTACTTGTCAATAGCTCGCCTGGGAAACATCCAGAGAAGTCAAAGACAGTGCTTCTATACTAATTGCCAGGCGCTGAGATGAATGCCGCCAAGATCTAGCGTCTATGACTTACGGTTCAAGAATTAGCCTCAGAAACAGTGGGAAACAGTGCTTCTATACTAATTGCCAGGCGCTGAGACGAATGCCGCCAAGATCTAGCGTCTATGACTTACGGTTCAAGAATTAGCCTCAGAAACAGTGGGAAACAGTGCTTCTATACTAATTGCCAGGCGCTGAGACGAATGCCGCCAAGATCTAGCGTCTATGACTTACGGTTCAAGAATTAGCCTCAGAAACAGTGGGAAACAGTGCTTCTATACTAATTGCCAGGCGCTGAGACGAATGCCGCCAAGCTCGAGCGTCTAAGACTTACGGTTCAAGAATTAGCCTCAGAAACAGTGGTTCTGAACATGCTGCCAATTGCTCGCCTGGGAAACATCCAGAGAAGTCCAAGATAGTGTTTTTTAGACGGGCTGCCACGAGCTTTAACGAATGCAGCCAAGAGCGAGCGTCTGTGACTTACGGTTCAAGAGTTATTCACAGAAATATGGTTCTGAACTTTGCTGCCAGCCGCGAAAGCGAAAATAACCAAGATCGAGCGTCTAGGATTTACTTGTCAATAGCTCGCCTGGGAAACATCCAGAGAAGTCAAAGACAGTGCTTCTATACTAATTGCCAGGCGCTGAGATGAATGGCGCCAAGATCTAGCGTCTATGACTTACGGTTCAAGAATTAGCCTCAGAAACAGTGGGAAACAGTGCTTCTATACTAATTGCCAGGCGCTGAGACGAATGCCGCCAAGATCTAGCGTCTATGACTTACGGTTCAAGAATTAGCCTCAGAAACAGTGGGAAACAGTGCTTCTATACTAATTGCCAGGCGCTGAGACGAATGCCGCCAAGATCTAGCGTCTATGACTTACGGTTCAAGAATTAGCCTCAGAAACAGTGGTTCTGAACATGCTGCCAATTGCTCGCCTGGGAAACATCCAGAGAAGTCCAAGATAGTGTTTTTTAGACGGGCTGCCACGAGCTGAAACGAATGCAGCCAAGAGCGAGCGTCTGTGACTTACGGTTCAAGAGTTATTCACAGAAACATGGTTCTGAACTTTGCTGCCAGCCGCGAAAGCGAAAATAACCAAGATCGAGCGTCTAGGATTTACTTGTCAATAGCTCGCCTGGGAAACATCCAGAGAAGTCAAAGACAGTGCTTCTATACTAATTGCCAGGCGCTGAGACGAATGCCGCCAAGATCTAGCGTCTATGACTTACGGTTCAAGAATTAGCCTCAGAAACAGTGGGAAACAGTGCTTCTATACTAATTGCCAGGCGCTGAGACGAATGCCGCCAAGCTCGAGCGTCTAAGACTTACGGTTCAAGAATTAGCCTCAGAAACAGTGGTTCTGAACATGCTGCCAATAGCTCGACTGGGAAACATCCAGAGAAGTCCAAGATAGTGTTTTTTAGACGGGCTGCCACGAGCTGAAACGAATGCAGCCAAGAGCGAGCGTCTGTGACTTACGGTTCAAGAGTTATTTACAGAAACATGGTTCTGAACTTTGCTGCCAGCCGCGAAAGCGAAAATAACCAAGATCGAGCGTCTAGGATTTACTTGTCAATAGCTCGCCTGGGAAACATCCAGAGAAGTCAAAGACAGTGCTTCTATACTAATTGCCAGGCGCTGAGATGAATGCCGCCAAGATCTAGCGTCTATGACTTACGGTTCAAGAATTAGCCTCAGAAACAGTGGGAAACAGTGCTTCTATACTAATTGCCAGGCGCTGAGACGAATGCCGCCAAGATCGAGCGTCTATGACTTACGGTTCAAGAATTAGCCTCAGAAACAGTGGTTCTGAACATGCTGCCAATTGCTCGCCTGGGAAACATCCATAGAAGTCCAAGATAGTGTTTTTTAGACGGGCTGCCACGAGCTGAAACGAATGCAGCCAAGAGCGAGCGTCTGTGACTTACGGTTCAAGAGTTATTCACAGAAACATGGTTCTGAACTTTGCTGCCAGCCGCGAAAGCGAAAATAACCAAGATCGAGCGTCTAGGATTTACTTGTCAATAGCTCGCCTGGGAAACATCCAGAGAAGTCAAAGACAGTGCTTCTATACTAATTGCCAGGCGCTGAGATGAATGGCGCCAAGATCTAGCGTCTATGACTTACGGTTCAAGAATTAGCCTCAGAAACAGTGGGAAACAGTGCTTCTATACTAATTGCCAGGCGCTGAGACGAATGCCGCCAAGATCTAGCGTCTATGACTTACGGTTCAAGAATTAGCCTCAGAAACAGTGGGAAACAGTGCTTCTATACTAATTGCCAGGCGCTGAGACGAATGGCGCCAAGATCGAGCGTCTAAGACTTACGGTTCAAGAATTAGCCTCAGAAACAGTGGTTCTGAACATGCTGCCAATTGCTCGCCTGGGAAACATCCAGAGAAGTCCAAGATAGTGTTTTTTAGACGGGCTGCCACGAGCTGAAACGAATGCAGCCAAGAGCGAGCGTCTGTGACTTACGGTTCAAGAGTTATTCACAGAAACATGGTTCTGAACTTTGCTGCCAGCCGCGAAAGCGAAAATAACCAAGATCGAGCGTCTAGGATTTACTTGTCAATAGCTCGCCTGGGAAACATCCAGAGAAGTCAAAGACAGTGCTTCTATACTAATTGCCAGGCGCTGAGACGAATGCCGCCAAGATCTAGCGTCTATGACTTACGGTTCAAGAATTAGCCTCAGAAACAGTGGGAAACAGTGCTTCTATACTAATTGCCAGGCGCTGAGACGAATGCCGCCAAGCTCGAGCGTCTAAGACTTACGGTTCAAGAATTAGCCTCAGAAACAGTGGTTCTGAACATGCTGCCAATAGCTCGACTGGGAAACATCCAGAGAAGTCCAAGATAGTGTTTTTTAGACGGGCTGCCACGAGCTGAAACGAATGCAGCCAAGAGCGAGCGTCTGTGACTTACGGTTCAAGAGTTATTTACAGAAACATGGTTCTGAACTTTGCTGCCAGCCGCGAAAGCGAAAATAACCAAGATCGAGCGTCTAGGATTTACTTGTCAATAGCTCGCCTGGGAAACATCCAGAGAAGTCAAAGACAGTGCTTCTATACTAATTGCCAGGCGCTGAGATGAATGCCGCCAAGATCTAGCGTCTATGACTTACGGTTCAAGAATTAGCCTCAGAAACAGTGGGAAACAGTGCTTCTATACTAATTGCCAGGCGCTGAGACGAATGCCGCCAAGATCGAGCGTCTATGACTTACGGTTCAAGAATTAGCCTCAGAAACAGTGGTTCTGAACATGCTGCCAATTGCTCGCCTGGGAAACATCCAGAGAAGTCCAAGATAGTGTTTTTTAGACGGGCTGCCACGAGCTGAAACGAATGCAGCCAAGAGCGAGCGTCTGTGACTTACGGTTCAAGAGTTATTCACAGAAACATGGTTCTGAACTTTGCTGCCAGCCGCGAAAGCGAAAATAACCAAGATCGAGCGTCTAGGATTTACTTGTCAATAGCTCGCCTGGGAAACATCCAGAGAAGTCAAAGACAGTGCTTCTATACTAATTGCCAGGCGCTGAGATGAATGGCGCCAAGATCTAGCGTCTATGACTTACGGTTCAAGAATTAGCCTCAGAAACAGTGGGAAACAGTGCTTCTATACTAATTGCCAGGCGCTGAGACGAATGCCGCCAAGATCTAGCGTCTATGACTTACGGTTCAAGAATTAGCCTCAGAAACAGTGGGAAACAGTGCTTCTATACTAATTGCCAGGCGCTGAGACGAATGGCGCCAAGATCGAGCGTCTAAGACTTACGGTTCAAGAATTAGCCTCAGAAACAGTGGTTCTGAACATGCTGCCAATTGCTCGCCTGGGAAACATCCAGAGAAGTCCAAGATAGTGTTTTTTAGACGGGCTGCCACGAGCTGAAACGAATGCAGCCAAGAGCGAGCGTCTGTGACTTACGGTTCAAGAGTTATTCACAGAAACATGGTTCTGAACTTTGCTGCCAGCCGCGAAAGCGAAAATAACCAAGATCGAGCGTCTAGGATTTACTTGTCAATAGCTCGCCTGGGAAACATCCAGAGAAGTCAAAGACAGTGCTTCTATACTAATTGCCAGGCGCTGAGACGAATGCCGCCAAGATCTAGCGTCTATGACTTACGGTTCAAGAATTAGCCTCAGAAACAGTGGGAAACAGTGCTTCTATACTAATTGCCAGGCGCTGAGACGAATGCCGCCAAGCTCGAGCGTCTAAGACTTACGGTTCAAGAATTAGCCTCAGAAACAGTGGTTCTGAACATGCTGCCAATAGCTCGACTGGGAAACATCCAGAGAAGTCCAAGATAGTGTTTTTTAGACGGGCTGCCACGAGCTGAAACGAATGCAGCCAAGAGCGAGCGTCTGTGACTTACGGTTCAAGAGTTATTTACAGAAACATGGTTCTGAACTTTGCTGCCAGCCGCGAAAGCGAAAATAACCAAGATCGAGCGTCTAGGATTTACTTGTCAATAGCTCGCCTGGGAAACATCCAGAGAAGTCAAAGACAGTGCTTCTATACTAATTGCCAGGCGCTGAGATGAATGCCGCCAAGATCTAGCGTCTATGACTTACGGTTCAAGAATTAGCCTCAGAAACAGTGGGAAACAGTGCTTCTATACTAATTGCCAGGCGCTGAGACGAATGCCGCCAAGATCGAGCGTCTATGACTTACGGTTCAAGAATTAGCCTCAGAAACAGTGGTTCTGAACATGCTGCCAATTGCTCGCCTGGGAAACATCCAGAGAAGTCCAAGATAGTGTTTTTTAGACGGGCTGCCACGAGCTGAAACGAATGCAGCCAAGAGCGAGCGTCTGTGACTTACGGTTCAAGAGTTATTCACAGAAACATGGTTCTGAACTTTGCTGCCAGCCGCGAAAGCGAAAATAACCAAGATCGAGCGTCTAGGATTTACTTGTCAATAGCTCGCCTGGGAAACATCCAGAGAAGTCAAAGACAGTGCTTCTATACTAATTGCCAGGCGCTGAGATGAATGGCGCCAAGATCTAGCGTCTATGACTTACGGTTCAAGAATTAGCCTCAGAAACAGTGGGAAACAGTGCTTCTATACTAATTGCCAGGCGCTGAGACGAATGCCGCCAAGATCTAGCGTCTATGACTTACGGTTCAAGAATTAGCCTCAGAAACAGTGGGAAACAGTGCTTCTATACTAATTGCCAGGCGCTGAGACGAATGGCGCCAAGATCGAGCGTCTAAGACTTACGGTTCAAGAATTAGCCTCAGAAACAGTGGTTCTGAACATGCTGCCAATTGCTCGCCTGGGAAACATCCAGAGAAGTCCAAGATAGTGTTTTTTAGACGGGCTGCCACGAGCTGAAACGAATGCAGCCAAGAGCGAGCGTCTGTGACTTACGGTTCAAGAGTTATTCACAGAAACATGGTTCTGAACTTTGCTGCCAGCCGCGAAAGCGAAAATAACCAAGATCGAGCGTCTAGGATTTACTTGTCAATAGCTCGCCTGGGAAACATCCAGAGAAGTCAAAGACAGTGCTTCTATACTAATTGCCAGGCGCTGAGACGAATGCCGCCAGGATCTAGCGTCTATGACTTACGGTTCAAGAATTAGCCTCAGAAACAGTGGGAAACAGTGCTTCTATACTAATTGCCAGGCGCTGAGACGAATGCCGCCAAGATCGAGCGTCTATGACTTACGGTTCAAGAATTAGCCTCAGAAACAGTGGTTCTGAACATGCTGCCAATAGCTCGCCTGGGAAACATCCAGAGAAGTCCAAGATAGTGTTTTTTAGACGGGCTGCCACGAGCTGAAACGTATGCAGCCAAGAGCGAGCGTCTGTGACTTACGGTTCAAGAGTTATTCACAGAAACATGGTTCTGAACTTTGCTGCCAGCCGCGAAAGCGAAAATAACCAAGATCGAGCGTCTAGGATTTACTTGTCAATAGCTCGCCTGGGAAACATCCAGAGAAGTCAAAGACAGTGCTTCTATACTAATTGCCAGGCGCTGAGATGAATGCCGCCAAGATCTAGCGTCTATGACTTACGGTTCAAGAATTAGCCTCAGAAACAGTGGGAAACAGTGCTTCTATACTAATTGCCAGGCGCTGAGACGAATGCCGCCAAGCTCGAGCGTCTAAGACTTACGGTTCAAGAATTAGCCTCAGAAACAGTGGTTCTGAACATGCTGCCAATAGCTCGCCTGGGAAACATCCAGAGAAGTCCAAGATAGTGTTTTTAGACTGGCTGCCATGAGCTGAAACGAATGCAGCCAAGAGCGAGCGTCTGTGACTTACGGTTCAAGAGTTATTCACAGAAACATGGTTCTGAACTTTGCTGCCAGCCGCGAAAGCGAAAATAACCAAGATCGAGCGTCTAGGATTTACTTGTCAATAGCTCGCCTGAGAAACATCCAGAGAAGTCAAAGACAGTGCTTCTATACTAATTGCCAGGCGCTGAGACGAATGCCTCCAAGATCTAGCGTCTATGACTTACGGTTCAAGAATTAGCCTCAGAAACAGTGGGAAACAGTGCTTCTATACTAATTGCCAGGCGCTGAGACGAATGCCGCCAAGATCGAGCGTCTATGACTTACGGTTCAAGAATTAGCCTCAGAAACAGTGGTTTTGAACATGCTGCCAATAGCTCGCCTGGGAAACATCCAGAGAAGTCCAAGATTGTGTTTTTTAGACTGGCTGCCACGAGCTGAAACGAATGCAGCCAAGAGCGAGCGTCTGTGACTTACGGTTCAAGAGTTATTCACAGAAACATGGGTTCTGAACTTTGCTGCCAGCCGCGAAAGCGAAAATAACCAAGATCGAGCGTCTAGGATTTACTTGTCAATAGCTCGCCTGGGAAACATCCAGAGAAGTCAAAGACAGTGCTTCTATACTAATTGCCAGGCGCTGAGACGAATGCCGCCAAGATCGAGCGTCTATGACTTACGGTTCAAGAATTAGCCTCAGAAACAGTGGGAAACAGTGCTTCTATACTAATTGCCAGGCGCTGAGACGAATGCCGCCAAGATCGAGCGTCTATGACTTACGGTTCAAGAATTAGCCTCAGAAACAGTGGTTCTGAACATGCTGCCAATTAGCTCGCCTGGGAAACATCCAGAGAAGTCCAAGATAGTGTTTTTTAGACGGGCTGCCACGAGCTGAAACGAATGCAGCCAAGAGCGAGCTTCTGTGACTTACGGTTCAAGAGTTATTCACAGAAACATGGTTCTGAACTTTGCTGCCAGCCGCGAAAGCGAAAATAACCAAGATCGAGCGTCTAGGATTTACTTGTCAATAGCTCGCCTGGGAAACATCCAGAGAAGTCAAAGACAGTGCTTCTATACTAATTGCCAGGCGCTGAGACGAATGCCGCCAAGATCTAGCGTCTATGACTTACGGTTCAAGAATTAGCCTCAGAAACAGTGGGAAACAGTGCTTCTATACTAATTGCCAGGCGCTGAGACGAATGGCGCCAAGATCGAGCGTCTAAGACTTACGGTTCAAGAATTAGCCTCAGAAACAGTGGTTCTTAACATGCTGCCAATAGCTCGCCTGGGAAACATCCAGAGAAGTCCAAGATAGTGTTTTTTAGACGGGCTGCCACGAGCTGAAACGAATGCAGCCAAGAGCGAGCGTCTGTGACTTACGGTTCAAGAGTTATTCACAGAAACATGGTTCTGAACTTTGCTGCCAGCCGCGAAAGCGAAAATAACCAAGATCGAGCGTCTAGGATTTACTTGTCAATAGCTCGCCTGGGAAACATCCAGAGAAGTCAAAGACAGTGCTTCTATACTAATTGCCAGGCGTTGAGACGAATGCCGCCAAGATCTAGCGTCTATGACTTACGGTTCAAGAATTAGCCTCAGAAACAGTGGGAAACAGTGCTTCTATACTAATTGCCAGGCGCTGAGACGAATGCCGGCAAGATCTAGCGTCTATGACTTACGGTTCAAGAATTAGCCTCAGAAACAGTGGGAAACAGTGCTTCTATACTAATTGCCAGGCGCTGAGACGAATGGCGCCAAGATCGAGCGTCTAAGACTTACGTTTCAAGAATTAGCCTCAGAAACAGTGGTTCTGAACATGCTGCCAATAGCTCGCCTGGGAAACATCCAGAGAAGTCCAAGATAGTGTTTTTTAGACGGGCTGCCACGAGCTGAAACGAATGCAGCCAAGAGCGAGCGTCTGTGACTTACGGTTCAAGAGTTATTCACAGAAACATGGTTCTGAACTTTGCTGCCAGCCGCGAAAGCGAAAATAACCAAGATCGAGCGTCTAGGATTTACTTGTCAATAGCTCGCCTGGGAAACATCCAGAGAAGTCAAAGACAGTGCTTCTATACTAATTGCCAGGCGTTGAGACGAATGCCGCCAAGATCTAGCGTCTATGACTTACGGTTCAAGAATTAGCCTCAGAAACAGTGGGAAACAGTGCTTCTATACTAATTGCCAGGCGCTGAGACGAATGCCGCCAAGATCTAGCGTCTATGACTTACGGTTCAAGAATTAGCCTCAGAAACAGTGGGAAACAGTGCTTCTATACTAATTGCCAGGCGCTGAGACGAATGGCGCCAAGATCGAGCGTCTAAGACTTACGTTTCAAGAATTAGCCTCAGAAACAGTGGTTCTGAACATGCTGCCAATAGCTCGCCTGGGAAACATCCAGAGAAGTCCAAGATAGTGTTTTTTAGACGGGCTGCCACGAGCTGAAACGAATGCAGCCAAGAGCGAGCGTCTGTGACTTACGGTTCAAGAGTTATTCACAGAAACATGGTTCTGAACTTTGCTGCCAGCCGCGAAAGCGAAAATAACCAAGATCGAGCGTCTAGGATTTACTTGTCAATAGCTCGCCTGGGAAACATCCAGAGAAGTCAAAGACAGTGCTTCTATACTAATTGCCAGGCGCTGAGACGAATGCCTCCAAGATCTAGCGTCTATGACTTACGGTTCAAGAATTAGCCTCAGAAACAGTGGGAAACAGTGCTTCTATACTAATTGCCAGGCGCTGAGACGAATGCCGCCAAGATCGAGCGTCTATGACTTACGGTTCAAGAATTAGCCTCAGAAACAGTGGTTTTGAACATGCTGCCAATAGCTCGCCTGGGAAACATCCAGAGAAGTCCAAGATTGTGTTTTTTAGACTGGCTGCCACGAGCTGAAACGAATGCAGCCAAGAGCGAGCGTCTGTGACTTACGGTTCAAGAGTTATTCACAGAAACATGGTTCTGAACTTTGCTGCCAGCCGCGAAAGCGAAAATAACCAAGATCGAGCGTCTAGGATTTACTTGTCAATAGCTCGCCTGGGAAACATCCAGAGAAGTCAAAGACAGTGCTTCTATACTAATTGCCAGGCGCTGAGACGAATGCCGCCAAGATCGAGCGTCTATGACTTACGGTTCAAGAATTAGCCTCAGAAACAGTGGTTCTGAACATGCTGCCAATAGCTCGCCTGGGAAACATCCAGAGAAGTCCAAGATTGTGTTTTTTAGACTGGCTGCCACGAGCTGAAACGAATGCAGCCAAGAGCGAGCGTCTGTGACTTACGGTTCAAGAGTTATTCACAGAAACATGGTTCTGAACTTTGCTGCCAGCCGCGAAAGCGAAAATAACCAAGATCGAGCGTCTAGGATTTACTTGTCAATAGCTCGCCTGGGAAACATCCAGAGAAGTCAAAGACAGTGCTTCTATACTAATTGCCAGGCGCTGAGACGAATGCCGCCAAGATCGAGCGTCTATGACTTACGGTTCAAGAATTAGCCTCAGAAACAGTGGTTCTGAACATGCTGCCAATAGCTCGCCTGGGAAACATCCAGAGAAGTCCAAGATAGTGTTTTTTAGACGGGCTGCCACGAGCTGAAACGAATGCAGCCAAGAGCGAGCGTCTGTGACTTACGGTTCAAGAGTTATTCACAGAAACATGGTTCTGAACTTTGCTGCCAGCCGCGAAAGCGAAAATAACCAAGATCGAGCGTCTAGGATTTACTTGTCAATAGCTCGCCTGGGAAACATCCAGAGAAGTCAAAGACAGTGCTTCTATACTAATTGCCAGGCGCTGAGATGAATGCCGCCAAGATCTAGCGTCTATGACTTACGGTTCAAGAATTAGCCTCAGAAACAGTGGGAAACAGTGCTTCTATACTAATTGCCAGGCGCTGAGACGAATGCCGCCAAGCTCGAGCGTCTAAGACTTACGGTTCAAGAATTAGCCTCAGAAACAGTGGTTCTGAACATGCTGCCAATAGCTCGCCTGGGAAACATCCAGAGAAGTCCAAGATAGTGTTTTTTAGACTGGCTGCCATGAGCTGAAACGAATGCAGCCAAGAGCGAGCGTCTGTGACTTACGGTTCAAGAGTTATTCACAGAAACATGGTTCTGAACTTTGCTGCCAGCCGCGAAAGCGAAAATAACCAAGATCGAGCGTCTAGGATTTACTTGTCAATAGCTCGCCTGAGAAACATCCAGAGAAGTCAAAGACAGTGCTTCTATACTAATTGCCAGGCGCTGAGACGAATGCCTCCAAGATCTAGCGTCTATGACTTACGGTTCAAGAATTAGCCTCAGAAACAGTGGGAAACAGTGCTTCTATACTAATTGCCAGGCGCTGAGACGAATGCCGCCAAGATCGAGCGTCTATGACTTACGGTTCAAGAATTAGCCTCAGAAACAGTGGTTTTGAACATGCTGCCAATAGCTCGCCTGGGAAACATCCAGAGAAGTCCAAGATTGTGTTTTTTAGACTGGCTGCCACGAGCTGAAACGAATGCAGCCAAGAGCGAGCGTCTGTGACTTACGGTTCAAGAGTTATTCACAGAAACATGGTTCTGAACTTTGCTGCCAGCCGCGAAAGCGAAAATAACCAAGATCGAGCGTCTAGGATTTACTTGTCAATAGCTCGCCTGGGAAACATCCAGAGAAGTCAAAGACAGTGCTTCTATACTAATTGCCAGGCGCTGAGACGAATGCCGCCAAGATCGAGCGTCTATGACTTACGGTTCAAGAATTAGCCTCAGAAACAGTGGGAAACAGTGCTTCTATACTAATTGCCAGGCGCTGAGACGAATGCCGCCAAGATCGAGCGTCTATGACTTACGGTTCAAGAATTAGCCTCAGAAACAGTGGTTCTGAACATGCTGCCAATAGCTCGCCTGGGAAACATCCAGAGAAGTCCAAGATAGTGTTTTTTAGACGGGCTGCCACGAGCTGAAACGAATGCAGCCAAGAGCGAGCTTCTGTGACTTACGGTTCAAGAGTTATTCACAGAAACATGGTTCTGAACTTTGCTGCCAGCCGCGAAAGCGAAAATAACCAAGATCGAGCGTCTAGGATTTACTTGTCAATAGCTCGCCTGGGAAACATCCAGAGAAGTCAAAGACAGTGCTTCTATACTAATTGCCAGGCGCTGAGACGAATGCCGCCAAGATCTAGCGTCTATGACTTACGGTTCAAGAATTAGCCTCAGAAACAGTGGGAAACAGTGCTTCTATACTAATTGCCAGGCGCTGAGACGAATGGCGCCAAGATCGAGCGTCTAAGACTTACGGTTCAAGAATTAGCCTCAGAAACAGTGGTTCTTAACATGCTGCCAATAGCTCGCCTGGGAAACATCCAGAGAAGTCCAAGATAGTGTTTTTTAGACGGGCTGCCACGAGCTGAAACGAATGCAGCCAAGAGCGAGCGTCTGTGACTTACGGTTCAAGAGTTATTCACAGAAACATGGTTCTGAACTTTGCTGCCAGCCGCGAAAGCGAAAATAACCAAGATCGAGCGTCTAGGATTTACTTGTCAATAGCTCGCCTGGGAAACATCCAGAGAAGTCAAAGACAGTGCTTCTATACTAATTGCCAGGCGTTGAGACGAATGCCGCCAAGATCTAGCGTCTATGACTTACGGTTCAAGAATTAGCCTCAGAAACAGTGGGAAACAGTGCTTCTATACTAATTGCCAGGCGCTGAGACGAATGCCGCCAAGATCTAGCGTCTATGACTTACGGTTCAAGAATTAGCCTCAGAAACAGTGGGAAACAGTGCTTCTATACTAATTGCCAGGCGCTGAGACGAATGGCGCCAAGATCGAGCGTCTAAGACTTACGTTTCAAGAATTAGCCTCAGAAACAGTGGTTCTGAACATGCTGCCAATAGCTCGCCTGGGAAACATCCAGAGAAGTCCAAGATAGTGTTTTTTAGACGGGCTGCCACGAGCTGAAACGAATGCAGCCAAGAGCGAGCGTCTGTGACTTACGGTTCAAGAGTTATTCACAGAAACATGGTTCTGAACTTTGCTGCCAGCCGCGAAAGCGAAAATAACCAAGATCGAGCGTCTAGGATTTACTTGTCAATAGCTCGCCTGGGAAACATCCAGAGAAGTCAAAGACAGTGCTTCTATACTAATTGCCAGGCGTTGAGACGAATGCCGCCAAGATCTAGCGTCTATGACTTACGGTTCAAGAATTAGCCTCAGAAACAGTGGGAAACAGTGCTTCTATACTAATTGCCAGGCGCTGAGACGAATGCCGCCAAGATCTAGCGTCTATGACTTACGGTTCAAGAATTAGCCTCAGAAACAGTGGGAAACAGTGCTTCTATACTAATTGCCAGGCGCTGAGACGAATGCCGCCAAGATCTAGCGTCTATGACTTACGGTTCAAGAATTAGCCTCAGAAACAGTGGGAAACAGTGCTTCTATACTAATTGCCAGGCGCTGAGACGAATGCCGCCAAGATCGAGCGTCTATGACTTACGGTTCAAGAATTAGCCTCAGAAACAGTGGTTTTGAACATGCTGCCAATAGCTCGCCTGGGAAACATCCAGAGAAGTCCAAGATTGTGTTTTTTAGACTGGCTGCCACGAGCTGAAACGAATGCAGCCAAGAGCGAGCGTCTGTGACTTACGGTTCAAGAGTTATTCACAGAAACATGGTTCTGAACTTTGCTGCCAGCCGCGAAAGCGAAAATAACCAAGATCGAGCGTCTAGGATTTACTTGTCAATAGCTCGCCTGGGAAACATCCAGAGAAGTCAAAGACAGTGCTTCTATACTAATTGCCAGGCGCTGAGACGAATGCCGCCAAGATCGAGCGTCTATGACTTACGGTTCAAGAATTAGCCTCAGAAACAGTGGTTCTGAACATGCTGCCAATAGCTCGCCTGGGAAACATCCAGAGAAGTCCAAGATAGTGTTTTTTAGACGGGCTGCCACGAGCTGAAACGAATGCAGCCAAGAGCGAGCGTCTGTGACTTACGGTTCAAGAGTTATTCACAGAAACATGGTTCTGAACTTTGCTGCCAGCCGCGAAAGCGAAAATAACCAAGATCGAGCGTCTAGGATTTACTTGTCAATAGCTCGCCTGGGAAACATCCAGAGAAGTCAAAGACAGTGCTTCTATACTAATTGCCAGGCGCTGAGACGAATGCCGCCAAGATCGAGCGTCTATGACTTACGGTTCAAGAATTAGCCTCAGAAACAGTGGTTCTGAACATGCTGCCAATTGCTCGCCTGGGAAACATCCAGAGAAGTCCAAGATAGTGTTTTTTAGACGGGCTGCCACGAGCTGAAACGAATGCAGCCAAGAGCGAGCGTCTGTGACTTACGGTTCAAGAGTTATTCACAGAAACATGGTTCTGAACTTTGCTGCCAGCCGCGAAAGCGAAAATAACCAAGATCGAGCGTCTAGGATTTACTTGTCAATAGCTCGCCTGGGAAACATCCAGAGAAGTCAAAGACAGTGCTTCTATACTAATTGCCAGGCGCTGAGACGAATGCCGCCAAGATCTAGCGTCTATGACTTACGGTTCAAGAATTAGCCTCAGAAACAGTGGGAAACAGTGCTTCTATACTAATTGCCAGGCGCTGAGACGAATGCCGCCAAGCTCGAGCGTCTAAGACTTACGGTTCAAGAATTAGCCTCAGAAACAGTGGTTCTGAACATGCTGCCAATAGCTCGCCTGGGAAACATCCAGAGAAGTCCAAGATAGTGTTTTTTAGACGGGCTGCCACGAGCTGAAACGAATGCAGCCAAGAGCGAGCGTCTGTGACTTACGGTTCAAGAGTTATTCACAGAAACATGGTTCTGAACTTTGCTGCCAGCCGCGAAAGCGAAAATAACCAAGATCGAGCGTCTAGGATTTACTTGTCAATAGCTCGCCTGGGAAACATCCAGAGAAGTCAAAGACAGTGCTTCTATACTAATTGCCAGGCGCTGAGACGAATGCCGCCAAGATCTAACGTCTATGACTTACGGTTCAAGAATTAGCCTCAGAAACAGTGGGAAACAGTGCTTCTATACTAATTGCCAGGCGCTGAGACGAATGCCGCCAAGCTCGAGCGTCTAAGACTTACGGTTCAAGAATTAGCCTCAGAAACAGTGGTTCTGAACATGCTGCCAATAGCTCGCCTGGGAAACATCCAGAGAAGTCCAAGATAGTGTTTTTTAGACGGGCTGCCACGAGCTGAAACGAATGCAGCCAAGAGCGAGCGTCTGTGACTTACGGTTCAAGAGTTATTCACAGAAACATGGTTCTGAACTTTGCTGCCAGCCGCGAAAGCGAAAATAACCAAGATCGAGCGTCTAGGATTTACTTGTCAATAGCTCGCCTGGGAAACATCCAGAGAAGTCAAAGACAGTGCTTCTATACTAATTGCCAGGCGCTGAGACGAATGCCGCCAAGATCTAGCGTCTATGACTTACGGTTCAAGAATTAGCCTCAGAAACAGTGGGAAACAGTGCTTTTATACTAATTGCCAGGCGCTGAGACGAATGCCGCCAAGATCGAGCGTCTATGACTTACGGTTCAAGAATTAGCCTCAGAAACAGTGGTTCTGAACATGCTGCCAATAGCTCGCCTGGGAAACATCCAGAGAAGTCCAAGATTGTGTTTTTTAGACGGGCTGCCACGAGCTGAAACGAATGCAGCCAAGAGCGAGCGTCTGTGACTTACGGTTCAAGAGTTATTTACAGAAACATGGTTCTGAACTTTGCTGCCAGCCGCGAAAGCGAAAATAACCGAGATCGAGCGTCTAGGATTTACTTGTCAATAGCTCGCCTGGGAAACATCCAGAGAAGTCAAAGACAGTGCTTCTATACTAATTGCCAGGCGCTGAGATGAATGCCGCCAAGATCTAGCGTCTATGACTTACGGTTCAAGAATTAGCCTCAGAAACAGTGGGAAACAGTGCTTCTATACTAATTGCCAGGCGCTGAGACGAATGCCGCCAAGATCGAGCGTCTATGACTTACGGTTCAAGAATTAGCCTCAGAAACAGTGGTTCTGAACATGCTGCCAATTGCTCGCCTGGGAAACATCCAGAGAAGTCCAAGATAGTGTTTTTTAGACGGGCTGCCACGAGCTGAAACGAATGCAGCCAAGAGCGAGCGTCTGTGACTTACGGTTCAAGAGTTATTCACAGAAACATGGTTCTGAACTTTGCTGCCAGCCGCGAAAGCGAAAATAACCAAGATCGAGCGTCTAGGATTTACTTGTCAATAGCTCGCCTGGGAAACATCCAGAGAAGTCAAAGACAGTGCTTCTATACTAATTGCCAGGCGCTGAGATGAATGGCGCCAAGATCTAGCGTCTATGACTTACGGTTCAAGAATTAGCCTCAGAAACAGTGGGAAACAGTGCTTCTATACTAATTGCCAGGCGCTGAGACGAATGCCGCCAAGATCTAGCGTCTATGACTTACGGTTCAAGAATTAGCCTCAGAAACAGTGGGAAACAGTGCTTCTATACTAATTGCCAGGCGCTGAGACGAATGGCGCCAAGATCGAGCGTCTAAGACTTACGGTTCAAGAATTAGCCTCAGAAACAGTGGTTCTGAACATGCTGCCAATTGCTCGCCTGGGAAACATCCAGAGAAGTCCAAGATAGTGTTTTTTAGACGGGCTGCCACGAGCTGAAACGAATGCAGCCAAGAGCGAGCGTCTGTGACTTACGGTTCAAGAGTTATTCACAGAAACATGGTTCTGAACTTTGCTGCCAGCCGCGAAAGCGAAAATAACCAAGATCGAGCGTCTAGGATTTACCTGTCAATAGCTCGCCTGGGAAACATCCAGATAAGTCAAAGACAGTGCTTCTATACTAATTGCCAGGCGCTGAGACGAATGCAGCCAAGATCTAGCGTCTATGACTTACGGTTCAAGAATTAGCCTCAGAAACAGTGGGAAACAGTGCTTCTATACTAATTGCCAGGCGCTGAGACGAATGCCGCCAAGCTCGAGCGTCTAAGACTTACGGTTCAAGAATTAGCCTCAGAAACAGTGGTTCTGAACATGCTGCCAATAGCTCGCCTGGGAAACATCCAGAGAAGTCCAAGATAGTGTTTTTTAGACGGGCTGCCACGAGCTGAAACGAATGCAGCCAAGAGCGAGCGTCTGTGACTTACGGTTCAAGAGTTATTTACAGAAACATGGTTCTGAACTTTGCTGCCAGCCGCGAAAGCGAAAATAACCAAGATCGAGCGTCTAGGATTTACTTGTCAATAGCTCGCCTGGGAAACATCCAGAGAAGTCAAAGACAGTGCTTCTATACTAATTGCCAGGCGCTGAGATGAATGCCGCCAAGATCTAGCGTCTATGACTTACGGTTCAAGAATTAGCCTCAGAAACAGTGGGAAACAGTGCTTCTATACTAATTGCCAGGCGCTGAGACGAATGCCGCCAAGATCGAGCGTCTATGACTTACGGTTCAAGAATTAGCCTCAGAAACAGTGGTTCTGAACATGCTGCCAATTGCTCGCCTGGGAAACATCCAGAGAAGTCCAAGATAGTGTTTTTTAGACGGGCTGCCACGAGCTGAAACGAATGCAGCCAAGAGCGAGCGTCTGTGACTTACGGTTCAAGAGTTATTCACAGAAACATGGTTCTGAACTTTGCTGCCAGCCGCGAAAGCGAAAATAACCAAGATCGAGCGTCTAGGATTTACTTGTCAATAGCTCGCCTGGGAAACATCCAGAGAAGTCAAAGACAGTGCTTCTATACTAATTGCCAGGCGCTGAGATGAATGGCGCCAAGATCTAGCGTCTATGACTTACGGTTCAAGAATTAGCCTCAGAAACAGTGGGAAACAGTGCTTCTATACTAATTGCCAGGCGCTGAGACGAATGCCGCCAAGATCTAGCGTCTATGACTTACGGTTCAAGAATTAGCCTCAGAAACAGTGGGAAACAGTGCTTCTATACTAATTGCCAGGCGCTGAGACGAATGGCGCCAAGATCGAGCGTCTAAGACTTACGGTTCAAGAATTAGCCTCAGAAACAGTGGTTCTGAACATGCTGCCAATTGCTCGCCTGGGAAACATCCAGAGAAGTCCAAGATAGTGTTTTTTAGACGGGCTGCCACGAGCTGAAACGAATGCAGCCAAGAGCGAGCGTCTGTGACTTACGGTTCAAGAGTTATTCACAGAAACATGGTTCTGAACTTTGCTGCCAGCCGCGAAAGCGAAAATAACCAAGATCGAGCGTCTAGGATTTACCTGTCAATAGCTCGCCTGGGAAACATCCAGAGAAGTCAAAGACAGTGCTTCTATACTAATTGCCAGGCGCTGAGACGAATGCAGCCAAGATCTAGCGTCTATGACTTACGGTTCAAGAATTAGCCTCAGAAACAGTGGGAAACAGTGCTTCTATACTAATTGCCAGGCGCTGAGACGAATGCCGCCAAGCTCGAGCGTCTAAGACTTACGGTTCAAGAATTAGCCTCAGAAACAGTGGTTCTGAACATGCTGCCAATAGCTCGCCTGGGAAACATCCAGAGAAGTCCAAGATAGTGTTTTTTAGACGGGCTGCCACGAGCTGAAACGAATGCAGCCAAGAGCGAGCGTCTGTGACTTACGGTTCAAGAGTTATTCACAGAAACATGGTTCTGAACTTTGCTGCCAGCCGCGAAAGCGAAAATAACCAAGATCGAGCGTCTAGGATTTACCTGTCAATAGCTCGCCTGGGAAACATCCAGAGAAGTCAAAGACAGTGCTTCTATACTAATTGCCAGGCGCTGAGACGAATGCAGCCAAGATCTAGCGTCTATGACTTACGGTTCAAGAATTAGCCTCAGAAACAGTGGGAAACAGTGCTTCTATACTAATTGCCAGGCGCTGAGACGAATGCCGCCAAGCTCGAGCGTCTAAGACTTACGGTTCAAGAATTAGCCTCAGAAACAGTGGTTCTGAACATGCTGCCAATAGCTCGCCTGGGAAACATCCAGAGAAGTCCAAGATAGTGTTTTTTAGACGGGCTGCCACGAGCTGAAACGAATGCAGCCAAGAGCGAGCGTCTGTGACTTACGGTTCAAGAGTTATTTACAGAAACATGGTTCTGAACTTTGCTGCCAGCCGCGAAAGCGAAAATAACCAAGATCGAGCGTCTAGGATTTACTTGTCAATAGCTCGCCTGGGAAACATCCAGAGAAGTCAAAGACAGTGCTTCTATACTAATTGCCAGGCGCTGAGATGAATGCCGCCAAGATCTAGCGTCTATGACTTACGGTTCAAGAATTAGCCTCAGAAACAGTGGGAAACAGTGCTTCTATACTAATTGCCAGGCGCTGAGACGAATGCCGCCAAGATCGAGCGTCTATGACTTACGGTTCAAGAATTAGCCTCAGAAACAGTGGTTCTGAACATGCTGCCAATTGCTCGCCTGGGAAACATCCAGAGAAGTCCAAGATAGTGTTTTTTAGACGGGCTGCCACGAGCTGAAACGAATGCAGCCAAGAGCGAGCGTCTGTGACTTACGGTTCAAGAGTTATTCACAGAAACATGGTTCTGAACTTTGCTGCCAGCCGCGAAAGCGAAAATAACCAAGATCGAGCGTCTAGGATTTACTTGTCAATAGCTCGCCTGGGAAACATCCAGAGAAGTCAAAGACAGTGCTTCTATACTAATTGCCAGGCGCTGAGATGAATGGCGCCAAGATCTAGCGTCTATGACTTACGGTTCAAGAATTAGCCTCAGAAACAGTGGGAAACAGTGCTTCTATACTAATTGCCAGGCGCTGAGACGAATGCCGCCAAGATCTAGCGTCTATGACTTACGGTTCAAGAATTAGCCTCAGAAACAGTGGGAAACAGTGCTTCTATACTAATTGCCAGGCGCTGAGACGAATGGCGCCAAGATCGAGCGTCTAAGACTTACGGTTCAAGAATTAGCCTCAGAAACAGTGGTTCTGAACATGCTGCCAATTGCTCGCCTGGGAAACATCCAGAGAAGTCCAAGATAGTGTTTTTTAGACGGGCTGCCACGAGCTGAAACGAATGCAGCCAAGAGCGAGCGTCTGTGACTTACGGTTCAAGAGTTATTCACAGAAACATGGTTCTGAACTTTGCTGCCAGCCGCGAAAGCGAAAATAACCAAGATCGAGCGTCTAGGATTTACTTGTCAATAGCTCGCCTGGGAAACATCCAGAGAAGTCAAAGACAGTGCTTCTATACTAATTGCCAGGCGCTGAGACGAATGCAGCCAAGATCTAGCGTCTATGACTTACGGTTCAAGAATTAGCCTCAGAAACAGTGGGAAACAGTGCTTCTATACTAATTGCCAGGCGCTGAGACGAATGCCGCCAAGCTCGAGCGTCTAAGACTTACGGTTCAAGAATTAGCCTCAGAAACAGTGGTTCTGAACATGCTGCCAATAGCTCGCCTGGGAAACATCCAGAGAAGTCCAAGATAGTGTTTTTTAGACGGGCTGCCACGAGCTGAAACGAATGCAGCCAAGAGCGAGCGTCTGTGACTTACGGTTCAAGAGTTATTTACAGAAACATGGTTCTGAACTTTGCTGCCAGCCGCGAAAGCGAAAATAACCAAGATCGAGCGTCTAGGATTTACTTGTCAATAGCTCGCCTGGGAAACATCCAGAGAAGTCAAAGACAGTGCTTCTATACTAATTGCCAGGCGCTGAGATGAATGCCGCCAAGATCTAGCGTCTATGACTTACGGTTCAAGAATTAGCCTCAGAAACAGTGGGAAACAGTGCTTCTATACTAATTGCCAGGCGCTGAGACGAATGCCGCCAAGATCGAGCGTCTATGACTTACGGTTCAAGAATTAGCCTCAGAAACAGTGGTTCTGAACATGCTGCCAATTGCTCGCCTGGGAAACATCCAGAGAAGTCCAAGATAGTGTTTTTTAGACGGGCTGCCACGAGCTGAAACGAATGCAGCCAAGAGCGAGCGTCTGTGACTTACGGTTCAAGAGTTATTCACAGAAACATGGTTCTGAACTTTGCTGCCAGCCGCGAAAGCGAAAATAACCAAGATCGAGCGTCTAGGATTTACTTGTCAATAGCTCGCCTGGGAAACATCCAGAGAAGTCAAAGACAGTGCTTCTATACTAATTGCCAGGCGCTGAGATGAATGGCGCCAAGATCTAGCGTCTATGACTTACGGTTCAAGAATTAGCCTCAGAAACAGTGGGAAACAGTGCTTCTATACTAATTGCCAGGCGCTGAGACGAATGCCGCCAAGATCTAGCGTCTATGAATTACGGTTCAAGAATTAGCCTCAGAAACAGTGGGAAACAGTGCTTCTATACTAATTGCCAGGCGCTGAGACGAATGGCGCCAAGATCGAGCGTCTAAGACTTACGGTTCAAGAATTAGCCTCAGAAACAGTGGTTCTGAACATGCTGCCAATTGCTCGCCTGGGAAACATCCAGAGAAGTCCAAGATAGTGTTTTTTAGACGGGCTGCCACGAGCTGAAACGAATGCAGCCAAGAGCGAGCGTCTGTGACTTACGGTTCAAGAGTTATTCACAGAAACATGGTTCTGAACTTTGCTGCCAGCCGCGAAAGCGAAAATAACCAAGATCGAGCGTCTAGGATTTACTTGTCAATAGCTCGCCTGGGAAACATCCAGAGAAGTCAAAGACAGTGCTTCTATACTAATTGCCAGGCGCTGAGACGAATGCCGCCAAGATCTAGCGTCTATGACTTACGGTTCAAGAATTAGCCTCAGAAACAGTGGGAAACAGTGCTTTTATACTAATTGCCAGGCGCTGAGACGAATGCCGCCAAGATCGAGCGTCTATGACTTACGGTTCAAGAATTAGCCTCAGAAACAGTGGTTCTGAACATGCTGCCAATAGCTCGCCTGGGAAACATCCAGAGAAGTCCAAGATTGTGTTTTTTAGACTGGCTGCCACGAGCTGAAACGAATGCAGCCAAGAGCGAGCGTCTGTGACTTACGGTTCAAGAGTTATTCACAGAAACATGGTTCTGAACTTTGCTGCCAGCCGCGAAAGCGAAAATAACCAAGATCGAGCGTCTAGGATTTACTTGTCAATAGCTCGCCTGGGAAACATCCAGAGAAGTCAAAGACAGTGCTTCTATACTAATTGCCAGGCGCTGAGACGAATGCCGCCAAGATCGAGCGTCTATGACTTACGGTTCAAGAATTAGCCTCAGAAACAGTGGTTCTGAACATGCTGCCAATAGCTCGCCTGGGAAACATCCAGAGAAGTCCAAGATAGTGTTTTTTAGACGGGCTGCCACGAGCTGAAACGTATGCAGCCAAGAGCGAGCGTCTGTGACTTACGGTTCAAGAGTTATTCACAGAAACATGGTTCTGAACTTTGCTGCCAGCCGCGAAAGCGAAAATAACCAAGATCGAGCGTCTAGGATTTACTTGTCAATAGCTCGCCTGGGAAACATCCAGAGAAGTCAAAGACAGTGCTTCTATACTAATTGCCAGGCGCTGAGATGAATGCCGCCAAGATCTAGCGTCTATGACTTACGGTTCAAGAATTAGCCTCAGAAACAGTGGGAAACAGTGCTTCTATACTAATTGCCAGGCGCTGAGACGAATGCCGCCAAGCTCGAGCGTCTAAGACTTACGGTTCAAGAATTAGCCTCAGAAACAGTGGTTCTGAACATGCTGCCAATAGCTCGCCTGGGAAACATCCAGAGAAGTCCAAGATAGTGTTTTTTAGACTGGCTGCCATGAGCTGAAACGAATGCAGCCAAGAGCGAGCGTCTGTGACTTACGGTTCAAGAGTTATTCACAGAAACATGGTTCTGAACTTTGCTGCCAGCCGCGAAAGCGAAAATAACCAAGATCGAGCGTCTAGGATTTACTTGTCAATAGCTCGCCTGAGAAACATCCAGAGAAGTCAAAGACAGTGCTTCTATACTAATTGCCAGGCGCTGAGACGAATGCCTCCAAGATCTAGCGTCTATGACTTACGGTTCAAGAATTAGCCTCAGAAACAGTGGGAAACAGTGCTTCTATACTAATTGCCAGGCGCTGAGACGAATGCCGCCAAGATCGAGCGTCTATGACTTACGGTTCAAGAATTAGCCTCAGAAACAGTGGTTTTGAACATGCTGCCAATAGCTCGCCTGGGAAACATCCAGAGAAGTCCAAGATTGTGTTTTTTAGACTGGCTGCCACGAGCTGAAACGAATGCAGCCAAGAGCGAGCGTCTGTGACTTACGGTTCAAGAGTTATTCACAGAAACATGGTTCTGAACTTTGCTGCCAGCCGCGAAAGCGAAAATAACCAAGATCGAGCGTCTAGGATTTACTTGTCAATAGCTCGCCTGGGAAACATCCAGAGAAGTCAAAGACAGTGCTTCTATACTAATTGCCAGGCGCTGAGACGAATGCCGCCAAGATCGAGCGTCTATGACTTACGGTTCAAGAATTAGCCTCAGAAACAGTGGGAAACAGTGCTTCTATACTAATTGCCAGGCGCTGAGACGAATGCCGCCAAGATCGAGCGTCTATGACTTACGGTTCAAGAATTAGCCTCAGAAACAGTGGTTCTGAACATGCTGCCAATAGCTCGCCTGGGAAACATCCAGAGAAGTCCAAGATAGTGTTTTTTAGACGGGCTGCCACGAGCTGAAACGAATGCAGCCAAGAGCGAGCTTCTGTGACTTACGGTTCAAGAGTTATTCACAGAAACATGGTTCTGAACTTTGCTGCCAGCCGCGAAAGCGAAAATAACCAAGATCGAGCGTCTAGGATTTACTTGTCAATAGCTCGCCTGGGAAACATCCAGAGAAGTCAAAGACAGTGCTTCTATACTAATTGCCAGGCGCTGAGACGAATGCCGCCAAGATCTAGCGTCTATGACTTACGGTTCAAGAATTAGCCTCAGAAACAGTGGGAAACAGTGCTTCTATACTAATTGCCAGGCGCTGAGACGAATGGCGCCAAGATCGAGCGTCTAAGACTTACGGTTCAAGAATTAGCCTCAGAAACAGTGGTTCTTAACATGCTGCCAATAGCTCGCCTGGGAAACATCCAGAGAAGTCCAAGATAGTGTTTTTTAGACGGGCTGCCACGAGCTGAAACGAATGCAGCCAAGAGCGAGCGTCTGTGACTTACGGTTCAAGAGTTATTCACAGAAACATGGTTCTGAACTTTGCTGCCAGCCGCGAAAGCGAAAATAACCAAGATCGAGCGTCTAGGATTTACTTGTCAATAGCTCGCCTGGGAAACATCCAGAGAAGTCAAAGACAGTGCTTCTATACTAATTGCCAGGCGTTGAGACGAATGCCGCCAAGATCTAGCGTCTATGACTTACGGTTCAAGAATTAGCCTCAGAAACAGTGGGAAACAGTGCTTCTATACTAATTGCCAGGCGCTGAGACGAATGCCGGCAAGATCTAGCGTCTATGACTTACGGTTCAAGAATTAGCCTCAGAAACAGTGGGAAACAGTGCTTCTATACTAATTGCCAGGCGCTGAGACGAATGGCGCCAAGATCGAGCGTCTAAGACTTACGTTTCAAGAATTAGCCTCAGAAACAGTGGTTCTGAACATGCTGCCAATAGCTCGCCTGGGAAACATCCAGAGAAGTCCAAGATAGTGTTTTTTAGACGGGCTGCCACGAGCTGAAACGAATGCAGCCAAGAGCGAGCGTCTGTGACTTACGGTTCAAGAGTTATTCACAGAAACATGGTTCTGAACTTTGCTGCCAGCCGCGAAAGCGAAAATAACCAAGATCGAGCGTCTAGGATTTACTTGTCAATAGCTCGCCTGGGAAACATCCAGAGAAGTCAAAGACAGTGCTTCTATACTAATTGCCAGGCGTTGAGACGAATGCCGCCAAGATCTAGCGTCTATGACTTACGGTTCAAGAATTAGCCTCAGAAACAGTGGGAAACAGTGCTTCTATACTAATTGCCAGGCGCTGAGACGAATGCCGCCAAGATCTAGCGTCTATGACTTACGGTTCAAGAATTAGCCTCAGAAACAGTGGGAAACAGTGCTTCTATACTAATTGCCAGGCGCTGAGACGAATGCCGCCAAGATCTAGCGTCTATGACTTACGGTTCAAGAATTAGCCTCAGAAACAGTGGGAAACAGTGCTTCTATACTAATTGCCAGGCGCTGAGACGAATGGCGCCAAGATCGAGCGTCTAAGACTTACGTTTCAAGAATTAGCCTCAGAAACAGTGGTTCTGAACATGCTGCCAATAGCTCGCCTGGGAAACATCCAGAGAAGTCCAAGATAGTGTTTTTTAGACGGGCTGCCACGAGCTGAAACGAATGCAGCCAAGAGCGAGCGTCTGTGACTTACGGTTCAAGAGTTATTCACAGAAACATGGTTCTGAACTTTGCTGCCAGCCGCGAAAGCGAAAATAACCAAGATCGAGCGTCTAGGATTTACTTGTCAATAGCTCGCCTGGGAAACATCCAGAGAAGTCAAAGACAGTGCTTCTATACTAATTGCCAGGCGCTGAGACGAATGCCTCCAAGATCTAGCGTCTATGACTTACGGTTCAAGAATTAGCCTCAGAAACAGTGGGAAACAGTGCTTCTATACTAATTGCCAGGCGCTGAGACGAATGCCGCCAAGATCGAGCGTCTATGACTTACGGTTCAAGAATTAGCCTCAGAAACAGTGGTTTTGAACATGCTGCCAATAGCTCGCCTGGGAAACATCCAGAGAAGTCCAAGATTGTGTTTTTTAGACTGGCTGCCACGAGCTGAAACGAATGCAGCCAAGAGCGAGCGTCTGTGACTTACGGTTCAAGAGTTATTCACAGAAACATGGTTCTGAACTTTGCTGCCAGCCGCGAAAGCGAAAATAACCAAGATCGAGCGTCTAGGATTTACTTGTCAATAGCTCGCCTGGGAAACATCCAGAGAAGTCAAAGACAGTGCTTCTATACTAATTGCCAGGCGCTGAGACGAATGCCGCCAAGATCGAGCGTCTATGACTTACGGTTCAAGAATTAGCCTCAGAAACAGTGGTTCTGAACATGCTGCCAATAGCTCGCCTGGGAAACATCCAGAGAAGTCCAAGATTGTGTTTTTTAGACTGGCTGCCACGAGCTGAAACGAATGCAGCCAAGAGCGAGCGTCTGTGACTTACGGTTCAAGAGTTATTCACAGAAACATGGTTCTGAACTTTGCTGCCAGCCGCGAAAGCGAAAATAACCAAGATCGAGCGTCTAGGATTTACTTGTCAATAGCTCGCCTGGGAAACATCCAGAGAAGTCAAAGACAGTGCTTCTATACTAATTGCCAGGCGCTGAGACGAATGCCGCCAAGATCGAGCGTCTATGACTTACGGTTCAAGAATTAGCCTCAGAAACAGTGGTTCTGAACATGCTGCCAATAGCTCGCCTGGGAAACATCCAGAGAAGTCCAAGATAGTGTTTTTTAGACGGGCTGCCACGAGCTGAAACGAATGCAGCCAAGAGCGAGCGTCTGTGACTTACGGTTCAAGAGTTATTCACAGAAACATGGTTCTGAACTTTGCTGCCAGCCGCGAAAGCGAAAATAACCAAGATCGAGCGTCTAGGATTTACTTGTCAATAGCTCGCCTGGGAAACATCCAGAGAAGTCAAAGACAGTGCTTCTATACTAATTGCCAGGCGCTGAGATGAATGCCGCCAAGATCTAGCGTCTATGACTTACGGTTCAAGAATTAGCCTCAGAAACAGTGGGAAACAGTGCTTCTATACTAATTGCCAGGCGCTGAGACGAATGCCGCCAAGCTCGAGCGTCTAAGACTTACGGTTCAAGAATTAGCCTCAGAAACAGTGGTTCTGAACATGCTGCCAATAGCTCGCCTGGGAAACATCCAGAGAAGTCCAAGATAGTGTTTTTTAGACTGGCTGCCATGAGCTGAAACGAATGCAGCCAAGAGCGAGCGTCTGTGACTTACGGTTCAAGAGTTATTCACAGAAACATGGTTCTGAACTTTGCTGCCAGCCGCGAAAGCGAAAATAACCAAGATCGAGCGTCTAGGATTTACTTGTCAATAGCTCGCCTGAGAAACATCCAGAGAAGTCAAAGACAGTGCTTCTATACTAATTGCCAGGCGCTGAGACGAATGCCTCCAAGATCTAGCGTCTATGACTTACGGTTCAAGAATTAGCCTCAGAAACAGTGGGAAACAGTGCTTCTATACTAATTGCCAGGCGCTGAGACGAATGCCGCCAAGATCGAGCGTCTATGACTTACGGTTCAAGAATTAGCCTCAGAAACAGTGGTTTTGAACATGCTGCCAATAGCTCGCCTGGGAAACATCCAGAGAAGTCCAAGATTGTGTTTTTTAGACTGGCTGCCACGAGCTGAAACGAATGCAGCCAAGAGCGAGCGTCTGTGACTTACGGTTCAAGAGTTATTCACAGAAACATGGTTCTGAACTTTGCTGCCAGCCGCGAAAGCGAAAATAACCAAGATCGAGCGTCTAGGATTTACTTGTCAATAGCTCGCCTGGGAAACATCCAGAGAAGTCAAAGACAGTGCTTCTATACTAATTGCCAGGCGCTGAGACGAATGCCGCCAAGATCGAGCGTCTATGACTTACGGTTCAAGAATTAGCCTCAGAAACAGTGGGAAACAGTGCTTCTATACTAATTGCCAGGCGCTGAGACGAATGCCGCCAAGATCGAGCGTCTATGACTTACGGTTCAAGAATTAGCCTCAGAAACAGTGGTTCTGAACATGCTGCCAATAGCTCGCCTGGGAAACATCCAGAGAAGTCCAAGATAGTGTTTTTTAGACGGGCTGCCACGAGCTGAAACGAATGCAGCCAAGAGCGAGCTTCTGTGACTTACGGTTCAAGAGTTATTCACAGAAACATGGTTCTGAACTTTGCTGCCAGCCGCGAAAGCGAAAATAACCAAGATCGAGCGTCTAGGATTTACTTGTCAATAGCTCGCCTGGGAAACATCCAGAGAAGTCAAAGACAGTGCTTCTATACTAATTGCCAGGCGCTGAGACGAATGCCGCCAAGATCTAGCGTCTATGACTTACGGTTCAAGAATTAGCCTCAGAAACAGTGGGAAACAGTGCTTCTATACTAATTGCCAGGCGCTGAGACGAATGGCGCCAAGATCGAGCGTCTAAGACTTACGGTTCAAGAATTAGCCTCAGAAACAGTGGTTCTTAACATGCTGCCAATAGCTCGCCTGGGAAACATCCAGAGAAGTCCAAGATAGTGTTTTTTAGACGGGCTGCCACGAGCTGAAACGAATGCAGCCAAGAGCGAGCGTCTGTGACTTACGGTTCAAGAGTTATTCACAGAAACATGGTTCTGAACTTTGCTGCCAGCCGCGAAAGCGAAAATAACCAAGATCGAGCGTCTAGGATTTACTTGTCAATAGCTCGCCTGGGAAACATCCAGAGAAGTCAAAGACAGTGCTTCTATACTAATTGCCAGGCGTTGAGACGAATGCCGCCAAGATCTAGCGTCTATGACTTACGGTTCAAGAATTAGCCTCAGAAACAGTGGGAAACAGTGCTTCTATACTAATTGCCAGGCGCTGAGACGAATGCCGCCAAGATCTAGCGTCTATGACTTACGGTTCAAGAATTAGCCTCAGAAACAGTGGGAAACAGTGCTTCTATACTAATTGCCAGGCGCTGAGACGAATGGCGCCAAGATCGAGCGTCTAAGACTTACGTTTCAAGAATTAGCCTCAGAAACAGTGGTTCTGAACATGCTGCCAATAGCTCGCCTGGGAAACATCCAGAGAAGTCCAAGATAGTGTTTTTTAGACGGGCTGCCACGAGCTGAAACGAATGCAGCCAAGAGCGAGCGTCTGTGACTTACGGTTCAAGA